>NC_053022.1:404734923-404802319 GCF_003073215.2 Triticum urartu | reverse complement strand
GGGCACAATCCGTTGAAGAGGATATCACAAGCTTGAGCGTTATATTGCAGCATTTTCAACTCTTCCGCGGTGGCTTCACGGTTCGGTTCTTTCCCGTCAAAGAATTCACCTTGCAAGCCAATACACACAATAGCCCAAACGGCGGGGTTATGTCCAAGAATATGCATTTTCATCTTATGCTTCCAACTAGCAAAATTAGTGCCATCAAAGTAAGGACCTCTACAGTGATAATTTCCCTCGCTAGACGCCATACTCTCCTAGGTTGTGAAACAAGGCTATGACCGCCAAAAGCTATGGAAATCAAAGCAAATGGAGACCAAAGCTCTGATACCACTTGTAGGATCGAAAGTATGTCTAGAGGGGGGGAGGTGATTAGACTACTTGACCAAATAAAAATCTAGCCTTTTCCCAATTTTAGTTCTGGGAAGATTTTTAGCTATCTTAGCACAAGTCAAGCAATCTCCACACAATTCAAACAAGCATGCAAAAGAGTATATGAGCAACGGAAAGTAAAGCATGCAACTTGCAAGAATGTAAAGGGAAGGGTTTGGAGGATTCAAACGCAATTGGAGGCACGGATGTTTTTGTCATGGTTCCGATAGGTGGTGCTATCGTACATCCACGTTGATGGAGACTTCAACCCACAGAGGGTAACGGTTGCGCGAGTCCACGGAGGGCTCCACCCACGAAGGGTCCACGAAGAAGCAACCTTGTCTAT
The DNA here is from genome assembly GCF_003073215.2 of Triticum urartu. Classification (NCBI taxonomy): domain Eukaryota; kingdom Viridiplantae; phylum Streptophyta; class Magnoliopsida; order Poales; family Poaceae; genus Triticum; species Triticum urartu. Next base: position 404,801,601 of record NC_053022.1, on the reverse strand, counting down.
TCCATCACGGCCGTCGCCCACGAAGGACTTGCCTCACCAGCGATAGATCTTCACGAAGTAGGCGATCTCCTTGCCCTTACAAACTCCTTGGTTCAACTCCACAATCTTGTCGGAGGCTCCCAAGTGACACCTAGCCAATTTAGGAGACACCACTCTCCAAGAAGTAACAAATGGTGTGTTGATGATGAACTCCTTGCTCTTGTGCTTCAAATGATAGTCTCCCCAACACTCAACTCTCTCTCACAGGATTTGGATTTGGTGGAAAGAAGATTTGAGTGGAAAGCAACTTGGGGAAGGCTAAAGATCAAGATTCATATGGTTGGAATGAAATATCTTGACCTCAACACAAGTGTAGGTGGTTCTCTCTCAGAAAATGTGTATTGGAAGTGTAGGTATGTTCTGATGGCTCTCTCCATGAATGAAGAGTGGGTGGAGGGGTATATATAGCCTCCACACAAAATCTAACCGTTACACACAATTTGCCAAACTCGGTGGGACCGAATGGTTAAACTCGGTCGGACCGATTCAGCAAACCTAGTGACCGTTAGGATTTTCGGTGGGACTGAGATGCAACTCGGTAGGACCGATATGGTTAGGGTTAGGGCATAACGTAAACTCGGTGTGACCGATTACACAAACTCGGTGGGACCGATTTTGGTAATAAGCTAACCAGAGAGTTGGTTAGGTAAACTCGGTGGGACCGATTCGCTCATCTCGTGAGACCGAAATGTTAGGGAAACAGAGAGTTTACATTGCAATCTCGGTGGGACCGATCGCTCATCTCGGTAAGACCAAAACGTTATGAAGGGAAACAGAGAGATTGCAATCCCATCTCGGTGAGACCAAGATCCCTATCGGTGAGACCGATTTTCCTAGGGTTTGTGGCAGTGTCTATGACATTTGAAACTCGGTGGCGCCGGATAGAAAGAATCGGTGGGGCCGAGTTTGACTTTTGGTTTAGGTCATATGTGGATGTGGGAAGGTAGTTGAGGATTTTGGAGCATATCACTAAGCATTTTGAGCAAGCAAGCCATTAAGCAACACCTCATCCCTCCTTGATAGTATTGGCTTTTCCTATAGACTCAATGTGATCTTGGATCACTAAAATATGAAATGTAGAGTCTTGAGCTTCAAGCTTGAGCCAAACTTTTTGTCCTTAGAATTTTGAGGGATCCACTTTCCTCATCCATGCCATGCCATTCATTGAGCTTTTCCTGAAATATTAATCTTGGAATAATGTTAGCTCAATGAGCTATATGTTGTTAGGAATTACCAAAACCACCCAGGGATAGTTGCACTTTCATACCTGCACTAGTCCATGAGACATAAACTCATCACAAGTAGAAGCCGGTAGAAGTGGAGAAAGATCGACATGGAGATGGAGCTATGTGGGGAGCTGCGGCAGTGGAGCAAGCCGGCTCCAAAAGGAAGATGGACTACCTGGGACGTCGGGCTGTAGCTAGAAGGGCGGTTGGGACGCGACATCGGCCCATACCGCGGTGACCCCTGATTGGGACGCACCGACTGTGGATTTTCTCCCTCGCCGATGTCAACCGCGTCTATGCAGAATATTGTTCCCTTCCCCCAGCTGTGAGATCAGGCCAGATATGTGACCAGTGGTGTGGCCACCCAAGCAAGCAGGCTTGTAGCTTAGGCTCTTGCTAGTGTATATATAGTGGTTTTCTTTTTCTCTCAATACCAACCATTTTATATTGCGTACGTGTCATTGAAGAGTGAAATGATGGTTGCTTCTTCCGACTAACTTACTGTGTGATTTGACTGCTCCTTTAGTGGCCCCTACACGTACTCCCCCTATGTGTATGCAACAGACACACGTACACATGAACGCAAAAACGCGCGCGACGCCCTAATGCATGCATGTCCGAGCACACGACGGAACACACATGGTCACGCTCAAGTGCTCAACCTACACGTGCATGCACACACATACTCAGCCAGGGTGAGCTAGTGACCGTATAAACACCGGAAAATGTATATATTGAGCACAATGAGCGTATTATGAAGTCCACTGGCCGTATTTTTACAAATATACAGTGACAGACAGTGTATTTATCTCGTTTGAAATTAAGCCATATTAACCGGAGAGGAGGCAGTATGGACTAGCATTACTTTGTTGTGTCCCGTCAACTTGCCGAACGAGGAGAAGCTTGCAGGACGGGAGAAGCTTGCGCACGGTGGCTCGCAGGACAAGGAGAAACTTTTGACTAATGCAAGCTCTCCCTCGCCCAGGTGGTGTCAGATTGCCAGAAGCATACACTATACTAGTACTATTATTGTTTAACTTCCCGAAGAGGCGAACAGCCAAGCACAAAGTTTACTAGTACTAGTACTACTACTATAGTCTATAGAGGTATGTACTATACTAGTACTAGGAACCGGATGGAGGAGCGTCTGCACTCTTATTATATTTTTAAAATGTGATAAAGCAATCTTCAACACATTTGGTTCTCTTCGAGGGTTCTCGCATGTGATAATGGAAGTTGATTGCATGGAACACTCGCCACAATTCTCGCTTAATTCTGGCTCATATCCTGTTACAAATAGGAGCGCTCGGTAATATTTTATCTTTTTTTTGTTATTCAGCATGTAAACAGGTCAGCAAACCTTTCGGTGCATCTTTGTGCGAACCGTGCTTGCTGCACTTTGAATGTGGCCGAGAGCCGGCTTGATGAAACACCTTGCTTCCTACTTCTTTTTTTGCGGGGTACCTCGCTTCCTAGTGACCAATGTCTTGGATGACCATCCTAAGAATGCTTATATATGAATAAAGCTCTCTCATTTACCCACAAAAAGGATTAATCCATATTAACCGGAAAGGAGGGAGTATGGACTAGCACTACTTTTTGGTGTGTCCCGTCAACTCGCAGAATGAGCAGAAGCTTGCAGGACAAGGTGAAGCTCGCTTACGCCTTTTGACTAATGCAACCTACCCTCGCCCAGGCGGTGGACAAGCATCAGTTCTTTCGGTGTCAGATTGCCAGAGGCATACACTGTAGTACCGAACATGCGGAGTACCATCATTGTTCGACTTCACGAAGAGGCGAAGAGCCAAGCGCAAGGTTTAGTAGTACGAGTAGTACTACTACTAGAACCGCATGGTGGAGCGTCTGTACTCTTATTGTTTTAATCTCTAATAAAGTACACATTTATTCCGGAGAAGGGCGGAAAATGGCATCCCAACATGTAATGATGATATCGATCAACCATGCTCGAATATATCTTGGCCTCCGTGCGAGCCCGTTTGTGTGTTCTCGCTCCTCGTCTCTCTCTAGGAACAGCGGGTTGGCCATTTTGCCATCAATTGAGATCGGTTTGCTCACACTATGGTCCCACATGTCAGTGATATGCCAAGAGGAGTTGCGTTGACCGACTGGCCATACACATACTTGGTTTTGCACCTTCATACTACTCCTCCCTCTGTCATAGTTTACAGGGCGCGCTTCATTATGATGCATTTCTCTCAATGCATTTCCACCACCAGAGAGACTTTAGACGCGTTTGGTTTAATGCTCAATTAATTAGGGTGTGGTAACCGCAATCAAGTCCACAATTTTCTCTCGATGTACTACGGAGTGGAGTAAGTGCATGCATGTGTGTACGCATTATTTCCTCTAGTAATAGACGCTGTGCTATAACTACCAATGCTATTTTTCAGGCCGATCGCTAGTCGCCTTGGTCCCAGAGATTTTTTCTTTTTCTGAAGCGTGCTCTATAAACAGTGACGGATGGAGTAGTATGAGCGAATTCAAAGAAGAGCGTATTGATGGTTGCTTCTTCCGAGCAACTTACAGTGGGAAAGGTGGGGCTTATGATTTGACTGCTCATTACTCACTATTAATGCGGCGCAATGACCGGGCTGAGTCTCCCATGCAGCTATGCACTACCCCCTCGGTTCTTAAATATACTCCGGAGTATTTGTCTTTCTAGAGATTTCAACGAGTGACTACTCAAATATTTTTCTTTTTAGAGATTCAAATGGACTACTATATACGGATGTATATAGACATATTTTAGAGTGTAGATTCACTCATTTTGCTTCGTATGTAGTCACTTGTTGAAATATCTAGAAAGACAAATATTTAGGAACGGAGGGAGTACACATACGAAGCAAAATGAGTGAATCTACACTCTAAAATATGCCCATTTGAAGTTTGTAAAAGACAAATATTTAGGAATGAAGGAGTATAATTTTGTGCATGGCACATGGACCCAGATGCCGAAGAGGCTTCTGGCAATGCTATCAAGCTTCCAGCATTTGTTTACATAATTGATGTACTATACAAATAATTTTCCAGCGACATGAAATTGTACAATGATGTGAGCTTTCAGCTTTTGTTTCGTGGGTCTTGCCATCGATGCTCTTTCGAAAACAATAAAAAACTAACTTCCTTGCTAATGCATCTCAATTATTAGTAGATCAGAGCTAATATTTACATCACAACTGAAGACAAAGTTGTGAGAAGGTGTTAAACTAAAATTGATCCATGCTTTCATTGGCAGCAACGTCCCCCCAGCTCTGTCTAAATCAACAAGGCATGTTGGGAAAAAAGTAGCTGTCTGGAGCATGCAACATTCTGATCATTTTGTGCAGTTCCACTAAAATAGAGCTGAGCGTCCCTGTTCCAAAGATATTAAGTGTGATTACGATAATAGAGGACTGCTGATGAAACAATAAACACACAAATAGAAGCCGGTCACCTTTGCAGTCTCTCTTAAGACCAACTAGTTGGAGAAGATTAGGCTCGGAGTTGGATGAGGAGGATAGAGCAAAACCAATCCCCCTTTGTGCAGTCGCACTGAAATGTAGAGACGTTGCCCGTGTGACATTTTAGTACAACTGCACAAAACACTCTTAAGAAAAAAGTGATTTGTGCAGTTCACGAAAAGGTCGCAATAGCAACGAGGTGAAATGGATAGCCCTGTTTGTAAAAAAGAGGTAGAAAGGAAACAATTACTGGCCAATAACAGGTGATGACACATGCGACGACAAAAAATAAGCATATTCCTTGTCCTAAGGGAAGATAACAACACGGTTGTGTTTGTCTAAAATGGTGTGAGGACGAGATTGGAATATGGAAAGTACGCCGGACGAGCTATGTTTTGGGCAAAGAAGTATGGAAGATCCACATGCAGCGACATGGGAAGATGGGCAGTGGAGCAAGGCCAGAGGGGATACCTGGAGGTCATCTGGATGTAACTAGGTGAGCGGCGGCGGGCGGAATCTGCCCATACTGCGGCAGCGAACATGTGGCGTAGGCCCTACCGCGCCGGAGCTTGGTCAGAGAGAACAGCGTGTACCGCAGATCGGGAAGTGCTGCCTCGGCACCGTCGAACGGAGAAACGATGCACGTCCCCCCTTTCCGCCGGCGGACGGAATGCGGCAGGGTCAGTGACCAACGGTGAGAGAGAGAGAGGCCACCGCAGCCTTGTGTGAGATACTCTGAAGAGAGATAAACCAGGCAGGCAGGCTCCATTGTATATAGTGGAGCGGACTACCTTTTTCTCCATAAAAATCATTTTATATTCTGTCTACATGCCATTGAGCGATATAACTTTATTTAAAAATAACGTGCCAACGCATCAAGTCGAACTTTGTTTCCCGCACGCATGGTACATGACCTCCGTAGGTAAACAACCGAGAGACACACGTTCAAATTAGCACGTGGGCTGCCATTTCATACAGAAACGAGCTCCACCGTGTACCCGCACGGGTGTGGCTGGGCACGAAGTGTGAGTAAGTGCACGGTGCACCTATTCTCTTCTTGTATACGTACACCACCTACGTGGGGTTGTGTGAGAGAGATACAAACGTAGAGAGATATAGTGTGTGGGTTCGTGAGAGTTTTTTTCTGGGGGGGGGTCAATCAAAAAATGTAACATATGCAATGTGTGTGAAATAGAGTCCTGGATATATCATATATATAGAGGGGAGATCCACGAGAAGAGAGTGGAGGTATCATCGGCTTGAGGTGTCCATAGAATCGAAGAGAGGGATGATGTGTGTGTGTGTGCGCGCGCGATCGATAAAGAGTTCCATCGAATTTGTGTGTGCCCACATGAGAGATATAGAGTGGATGGCCTACTGGAACGTGAGAGGGGACAGGTGCAGTTTGTCTCTGTGGCATGGATACCTACCTACAACGCTCGACTATCAGTGTGTGGTGGGGGGGTGGGAGGGAGGCCTAATTAACTATAGAGGTACAATGGCTGGTATATGTGTGGAGGAGGAGAGAGGCCTACCTCATGTATTAAGGGAGATCGATCGACATCCATGCATATGTGTAGGAGAGGAATAAGGTTGGGAGAGAGACAAAGCTAGAGTGTTGGAGGGGGTGGTAGTTGAGTTGCTTCTAACAAATGGTGGGATAGGCTTGCTAGACAACCGGAGGGCATGCCTGCAATATCAATAAGAGAGGGGATGGCTGCCTGTCTGTGCATGTGCGTGTGAGAGACGGGTCAGGAGGCATGCACGAATGATGAGGGGGGACGATATGGCTGTGGTAAGCAGATGTAACTACATAGGAAGATCAATCGTCCTTTGTCAGAAAAAGGAGAGACATAACTTGTGAGGTACGTCGACCGATGGGGGGGATAGTTAAAGTCGACCTAGGTATATGTTGGGAGATCGATCGGTATACATGCATGTGTGTGTTAGAAGCAAATGAGGCACGAGGAGAAGGATAGAGAGAGAGGGATGCATCTAGGAGGTGGTGTGAGAGTCATACTATATCAAGGGGGAAGGAGTGTGCGAGTACGAGATCAATGAAAAGAGTGGTGGGAGTGAGGCATGGACGGTGATAAGAGAAGAGGGGAAGCTTGTATTTGTGCTGGGCACACCTGGCTAGAGAGGCATATCGATCGATGTGTGCCGTAAAGAAGGAGCTGCTGGGCCTACACACACCGTGGGTGAACGACCTAAAGTGAAAAGACGAATTTGCGCGATGGAGCTAGAGAATGCTGAGGGAGGGTGAGAGGGATGCGGGCGTGTGCATGCACGAGAAAAAGTTAGCGCTAGCTACAAAGATAAGAGGATTGTGTGGGTGTAAAAGACGAATAGAGATCATACTTCATTATAAAAAGAGAATTCAGATATTTGAAAAATTTATCATAGTGTTTTAAACCGACGCATGTGTGAATATATATAACGGTGATACACATGGTGTGGTTATGAACATGTTATACTACATATAATATATTTTATATCTACTCTTATAAAAAACGGAGTTGTTGATGATGGTGTGCCTGCCATCCTGCAATATAGGCCGCCCGATGTATATCTGACGGATAGGAAGGAAACTATGGCAATTTTGAAAAAAGATACACACACCCCTCTCCATATTTGCAAATTAGGCCTCCCCTTGATCATGTTGATGTTCTGTGGAACGCATGGGCACCTTGCTAGTACTACTTATAATATATAGAACATTGATCATAATTTGGGCTAATGTGTGGCTTTTGCAGCTCAGGTATAAATACTTGTCATAATGTAGGGGGCGGGGCACTATACTATGTGTGATAAACACGGTGTACGTATGGAACATGGTTTAGATTATGAATATATAGTTAGTACATCAAATGTACTATTATTTGGAATCAACATCAAGTGTATTCAAAAAATAGAATTCGAGTTCATGTAGTACACATAGTTCATATCTATCTCTATAGTAATCATGTGGTGTGTTATTAAGGTAATACACGAATGATGGTTGAAGTTGGCAACAATCATGATTGTAGATTCTTATTGAAATAGAGAAACGAATTCAAATTCAGTTCGAATTGCAGCGGTAGTATAGACATTTGGAATGCACTAAAATGTTGGTATGAGTAGGTTACATGCATCATACAACAAGCGAAAAAATTTAATTGGACATAACATGGATTCATACTCCCTCCTTCTTCCATCTATATAGGGTGTAATGTGTTTTTTAAGACCGCCTTTGACTATTGACAAGATTAATAGTACATGACATGCACAATGTGAAAATTATATCATTGAAAGAACCTTTCACAGACGAATTTAACGGTGTGCTTTGTGTAAGTTGCATGTCATATATTATTGCTCTAATATTTGGTCAAAGTTAGCATCAAAAAAACGCATTAGGCCCTATATAGATGAAGGAGGGAGTATCTCTGAATAGCATTTTTAATAGTAAAACGGGGCAAGACTCTCTCTTTGTGTGGTGTGAATAGTTTTATTTTTTTCGTTTTCTTTTTGGTTGAGGGAAGTGCGAATTGATTTGGTACGTGCAAGTACAATATTACACGTTAGGCTTGTCCCTAAAATTGAACCCGCGCCTTGTTATATCCCAAAAATTCAGATATCGTGCTCCCAAAACTGGCGCCTTCACAACCCGCGCGAGAACTCCCTCCAGCAACCAAATCCCGACACGCGAAATCCCCCTTCTAACCCTGAACCGAAAGGGCCGCTAGTTCAAATCGGTGGGGGGTACTTTTGTAACACACCCTACATTTTGGACAAGCGCGTTCCTAAGTCATGCTTCACCTCCTCGCATCGCCCCCTTTTCGCCATTCAAAAACCCAGGCCGCCATAACCTCTCCGCTCCAGCCGCGAAACCCCACCCTCCCTCCGTCGCCACGTCACCGCTGCCCAGCCGGAGCCTCTTCCCCGACGACGTCGTCCACCGCAACAGCTCGACGTCCCTCGTCCACCTCCCCGGATGAGGATCCGTCGTCCATCTCGCGTCCCGCCGGTTCAGCCGCCCCGTCCTCCACCTCCAAGGAGCTGCTCCGACGATCGCCTCGTCTATCGCGGCTGCTCCATCCCCACAGCGCCGCCTTAACCTGCTCCACCGGAACCGCAACATCCTCACCGACTCCTCGGACGAAGCCGAGGCCTACTCGGCGCCACCAAAGAGGTTGTACACTCATCGCATCGCACCTTCTCCTTAACTCGACCTCCCGGCGCCGACGGTGCTCCATCCCGCACCCCCATGGAGCGGCTACCTTGAAGCCGGCGCCGCGGGCGACATCTCCACGGCGGCTCTCCCCCAGTGCGAGGCCCCTTCGGCGGCGGCGTCCATACCAGCCGGATCTGCTGCTGCTGCTCCGGCTCTCGCTCGCTCGCTCGCGCTGCTGCTGCTCTCCCGGCCTCTCTGCTCGCTCGCCCAGCTGCTGCTGCTCCGGCTCTCGCTCGCTCGCGCTGCTGCTGCTGCTCTCCCCCTCGCTCGTGCTGCTGCTCTGCTCCGATTTAGCTACACTTCAGTCGACTGAATCGACTTTTGGGTCAGTCGATTTTCAGGGGGTGGGGGGCTCGCCGGAGTTAAGGAAGAACCACCCGCAGTGGGGACGGGGGCTCGCTGGAGAGGTACCCCACTATCTATCTTAGGGTTCAGGGTGGGGGCGGGGGGCCTAGAGGGCTGGCCGGGGTGGAGGCGAACCGGCGGTGGGGAGTTGTTTCGGGGCAGTGAGGCGGCACTGGGGCCGCGGTTCGGCCGGTGGTGGCTGGCGGCTCAGGGGGGTGCAGGTTGAAGATGAACTGCAGGCCCTCCCTAAACTATGTCAAGTGCCTCTCTGCTACCATTGCGTTCAGTTTCGACAGTAACATTCAGATTCCACAGTAAATTTCAGTTTTGACAGTTAAGTTCAGAGTCAACAGTTTTTACCTCATCTGTTGTAGTCATGTGGTTTTTGGTGATGTAAATTTTACATCTATTTTACATCATCTATTGGAGATGCTATTAGAATCTCACTTGAGATTGACGGTGTCTGTCTTGTGCTGCTTCAGCCTTGACGTTCTTTTCACCTCTTGGACTCCAAGTCAGGTCCAAATTAATGTTCAAACTTGAGTTCTAAATTAGTTGTGGGGCACATATCGAGGAAGCAATGAATAGTATCTCTGTCTAATATCTAGTTCACCTAGGGTATGCCTATGTTGTTCATCTTGGGTGGGAAACAAATAGTAAAGCAATCATCATCTGTCTTTTTATTAAATTAAAGCAATCATCAGCCTGCTATCATTATTTTTGGATCCATCCACTGGTTGTTACCATCACTCTAAATTTCTGCATGCTCTCCTTACATAATCTCACCATATTTTTTTCGTATGCATGTTAGATATTGTACACAGTCATGCTGAACATGTAGAGAAAAAGAGAAGAGTTTTGCGCGGCAATACAATGTCATGCAGACATCGCTCCATGGCGGGTTCAATGGCAAACCCTCCCCACCCCTCTCCAGATTGTAATCCAGAGGAAGATATCTGTTCTGAGGCGGATTCAGACGCCGCTGACCACTCCTATTTACCCCCAAGGTGTTTGCTCTACCTTGGCATGATGATGTTAGTCATATCATGCATATGTTGCCTTGCAGTGCCTACTTTTGACATCATATGTCATCTGCTTAGTTTAGACATGTTCTGTAATGCCACCTGTTTAGTTTCTATATCATATATGGGAATTATGTAGTCTCATGTCTTTTAGCCAGCCATAATATATGTGAAATGTGCAATGCCATCCTGTTTAACCAGGCATCATATATTTGAATCTTGCCCATCCTTTTCTTCATTACATTTACATTTGTCGACAATGGTTGTACATTAAACTACTCTTCCTGTGAATCAGCCATTTGTGTGGGAGATTGAAAAATCTGGAGTGAAAACAAGGCCTTCAGAGCAGACAGTGCTACCTGTCGAAGCAGATCTCTTGTTGGGTCCCGATAGCTCCTCAGAGATGGATTCAGAGACAGATGACCAGTCCTATTCCCTCATCGAGGTGTATGCTCTAACTTGGCACGGTTATACTGCTCATATCATGCATATGGTGTCTTGCATTGCATAGTTTAGACATCATATACACAATATTCAACACCATGTTCTTAGTTTAGACATCATATCGAATGCCCTCTGTTTAGCATATAAATCACATATGTGAATTAAATGATGCGATCCTGATTACTTAGATAACATGTAGGTGAATTACGTCATGCAATCCTGTTTAGTTATTCATCATATCTTTGAATTATGTTATGCTATGCTATCCAGTTTAGATAGACATCATATATGTGAAATTATGTCATGCTATCCATTTTAATTAAACAATATACATGTCAACTATTTCATGCCCTCTTTTTTCCACACTATCTATTGCATCTGTCTCTCATACAATGTCTGTACATTCAACTATGTCTCCTGTTTATCAGCCATTTGAATTGGAGCGAGTGATGCCAGTATCTAGCAGACTAAAAACACGGTCTTCAAATAAAACAGTGCTACCTCTTGGTGGAGATAGCACCCCGGTTGTACATGCACGAGAACCAGCCCTACCACACATAACCCAGACTCTCGCAGATTGTACCCCTACTGCGATGGACAGAGAACCGGCTTCACCCAATCTAACCCCAACCCCAGCAGATAGTAACCCAGTTCCTGTTGACACAGCACCATCTCCACCACAGAGCTCCCAAACAAGAGTAGTTAGTAAGGCAGCTCCAGTGCCCAAAGGGCCAGTAATACCACGGCGAATCCCAACTCCACCAGTTAGTACGCCTATTCCTGTGGAGGAAGCACAACCAGCTAGTCGTAGTTTAGCATCTATCGCATTTGATCTTGTTAAATCATATGTGTGTATCTTCCCATCTTGGAAATACTATACTAAATACGAAGGAAAATGCCAGTTGCAGGTGTTTGTCCAGGAGTTATGTGTAAGTAATGTTATTCATGGCAATTACTTTTCTTTGTCCCATGCATCCTACCTCCATGATGGTTATAATACAACAAAATTTCCCAATTTTCTCTATAGAGAAGGACCGATTTGGAAACTCGAGATGAGGTAACCTGTGCTAATACCTCTGCTATCTTCAAGAATGCTTGGTGGCAGTATCAGAATTACCTGAAGAAAACGTACTTCGCCGGCAAAGAAACTCATCAAATTCCGTTACGTTCTCCCGAGACACATTTACTGGACGATGACTGGGAACGCCTTGTTCTGTACTGGTCCCAAACCAAGAATGTGGTAAGGTCTATGAGCTCATTTTCTATTTTTAAGTACTATATTATTGCGTCTTACTGTACTCTGTTCATGTAGAACAAGTGCCTAAACCTGAAGAACAACTGTTCTACTTTAAGATTCCATTGCTATCATAGTTCAAAAAAGCGCTAGGAGTTAATTGTTTGTTTTGCTACCGCCTTGCGCTTTACTGACCAAAGCGCATACTTATGCGCAGTTATGCACAGATTAAGCGTAGTTATGCGCAATGCGTTTTGCCAACGCCTAGAGCCTAGGCGCACCTTTTTTAACTATGATTGCTATCGTGCACACTGCTTTTCTCTTGTATCACTATATTTACTCATACAAACTTATTTTTAAATTGAAGGATCCAATCAAAACTCCAATGGTACAACAGGTATGTTCACGCATGTTTCTTTAATAGGTTTGCTCTTATCAATAGCTCTGTTGATTTCAATTTCAATTGTGTATACAGTTGACTTCTCATATCATGCACATTCCTAGCATCACAACAGAGCCAATAGTGTTGTTGTACATGTAGACCCGTGGTACCCATCTGAAATCTTGTTGTGCCGTGTAGTTTCCCACGCTTTGTATTCTTTCACTGCTACTTTGTCTTGAATTGATATGATTTGAACCGTGTCTCTATTTTGATTTGGGAAGACAATGCAGTGACCATAGGACATAGATATATGTTTGTTTGATGCTTTTATTATGTACTAGTACTTGGCAATAGAAGACTTGGTAGTTTAATCCTATCCACCTTACTAATGAACTGGTTCACCGAAATGAGTTTCATATACTAGTACATGCTAAACCTGTTATGTGTCTGCTTGTTTCTTCTTTTAGAATGCTGACAGAATATTGGGGAAGAGTGCCTTATTAAGCAATGGTAAAGGAAGTAATGCAGATAAGGTTCAGGATAGTGACACATCCTTGTTTGTCTCCAACAAAGCTGATAAAACAGCTAAGGAAGACTATCTCGAAGACAGTGAGACAACCCCAAAGTCCTGTCTTGGTTTAGTGTTCGAGTTACTGGCCACTACCGCTTGCACAAGCTATTCAAACTCATTGTCTGAATCAGTTCGGTTTCTTGAGTCTCAACTACAAGCTGAAAGACATCGATCAACTGTGCTGTGACAAGAAGCGGAAGGACCGCGGAAGTCCCTCGAGCATTCAGATGCATACTTTCTGGTGCAACAGCAAGCGTTGGAGGATTTTAGCGCCAAACATGACAAAGCTAATAAGCTTGCTAAGCTTATTGCCAACATGGTGGATACCCAGGATAACGTTTCTTGAGCTCTTCTGAAGTTGTTTCAGTTATGCTCTTGTTTTGCTGCCGCGTTTATTTGCACTGGTGGCCAATTTTGACGGCCAGTGTATGTAATATGCTGCTTTGTTCCCTATATTTGCACTGGTGGTGAACTTTGATGCCCAGTGGATGTAATATGTGTAATAGCGGTAATAGGCTAGCGTTAATTGCTTGCTTATTTATTTCCTTATTGTCTTGTTTAGTGGTTTGCTTGTAGTCACTGTAGTTCTTTTTCTGTGTTTTTCTAGTGGCCACAATAACCTATTTTTGGAAACTAGGCCAAAATAATCATGGCAACACACGGACTGTTGTAACCATGGGCCTCCTGCGGGCCATATGATCCATGGGCCTTCTACGGGCCGTAGGATCCATTGGCCTTCTATACGGGCCGTAGGATCCATGGGGCTTCTACGGGCCATACGATCCATGGGCCTTCTATGGGCCGTACGATCCATGGGCCTTCTACGGGGCGTATCATCATTTCACCAATCATGGGCCGTACTATTCGTGGACCATAACAGGCCGTTAATAGGCCGTATTTGATAACTCTATGAAAACAGCCCAATGGGTTTTTTGACATGAAAACGGCCCAACATATTAACGGGCCACAAACGGGCCGACTGCAACCACGGGCTGAATTTGGCCCACAAGCAGAAAATGACAGTAACGGGCCGTAGGTAACCGAATGCTGGAAATGAGCCCAAGAATAAATGGGCCCTGAGAAGGCCGGAAGATAACCTGGGTTGGAAACGGCCCAATGGAATAATGGGCCATTAATGGGTATAAAGTGATACACTGTTCATTATGGGCCAGTTTCACCACGGGCCGTTAATGGGCCAAGAGTTACAAAGGGCCTCATATGGGCCGAAAGACGTCATGGGCCATACATGGGCCGGAAGTTAAAACAGGCTAGAATCATATTGGACGGCCCAGATGATGGTACTAGGCCTAATTCGGAGAGGTCGTAACGGGCCCTGGGTTAGCGGGCTGTAAATGGGCTATACGGTGAACAGACCGTTAACAGGCTTTTCATGGGACGGCCCGCCACCTTTTGACCAAGTCAAACGGGCTGGCCTTTTCACAGGAATGGGCCTCTCTTAGGCCGTGCCACGTGTCGATGTATCATAGGCGCCTTGGGTCCAATGAGTGGATGACATCTGCCCCAATAGTGACCCGACACGTGTTTCCTCCAGCCAATGATGATTTTACACGTGGAAAATCCCCATTGGTCGGGGCTGTTAACGGGTTATCGGATCCAAAACCGGACCCGATAGCTTAACGGCGTTCCGTTACGGTGGATGCCACATGTCGGTCACCCTTGACGAAAGCACTTCTGTGACGCGCGATTTATCGTCATGGAAGTGGACACTTCCATGATGATAATTTTGGTAATGTCATGGAACACTTCTACGACAGCACACGTATGACTATCTTGATTCTGTCATAAAATGGTCATGGATGTACATGCATGACAAAAACATGACCTACTGTGACAAACACGTATCATCACAGAAGTGTATTTTTTTTGTAGTGATAGCCAAACAACGGTTTGCTGGGAAGGTGGGTTAGAGGCTTGACATGGCAATATGGGAGGCATGATAAACAAGTGGTAGGTAGCGCGACATAGCGATAGAACGAACAACTAGCAAGCAAAGATAGAAGTGATATCGAGGGTAATGGTCATCTTGCTTGCAAAGTTCTCAGGGTTGTCAAAAGCTTGCTCCTCATAAACGTACTCAACAGGTTCCTCGTTCACGAACTCGTCTCCCGGCTCTACCCAAAGCAAGAACACAAGCAGTGGAATAGCAATCAATCACGGTGCAATGCACAAGCAACATGATGCAAGACATGGCATGGAATTCAAGGTATGATGTGCAATGCATATGGATACTCCGGAAGGGAAAAGATGATCAAGGAATCAACTTGGCAAACCAAGCATGCCATTGGAAAGATGGAGTGAGTTCGGTCGAAATCGATATAAGGTTTACAGGAAACGGATGCACGGTTTGCAAATGACAAGCAAAACAATAACGATGCAAAACTGCGCTTAACAGCATCATAGCACTTAAGATGCATCATGAAACTATGCTACAACACTCCAACATAGCAACAAATCACATGGCAGTAAAGTACAGGTGAAGCTCTACAAATCATGAACACTGAGCTCCTGCTAGACTCACTAGAACAAACTTAAAATAGCATGGCAAAAATGCAAATGATAATAGCGTCACAGACTTAGTGAAAATACTAAACATGGTATAAACAACATCAGGTAGCAATGTTTAGAGCTAGCAAACAACATGCTACATGGACATAACATGGCAAACAAAGGCATGGCATGCTAGTAATAAAGGCAAAGAACAAAAATCCCTTACTAAACTTTAACTAAAGATGCACAAAAAATGAGGTAGCACCCATGCAAACATGGCAAGTGATAAGAACAGTTCCAGACTTGGAAGAAAAACATAGCATGGCAGAAACATATTCATGATAGAAACTTTGTAAGCTCACGCCACTCACCACAAAGCATTTCATGGCATCACAAGGTAACCAACAGTAATAAGACACAAACATGAAGCTAAACATGTCAAAAGCAAGTTCATAGGGTGCATGGATCACTAACAAAACACAAGGCAAAATTGCACTTCATGTTAACAATCTGCCAGCAACAATATTTAGCAAAAGTAGAGCATGGTAATGACAAGCTACACTACTTGATAATTACGACCAGAGGCATGAATGGATAGAGCATCACCATATCTTCAAAACGCTCTTACTGAACTACCTCAAAATATGCATGGATCTACTTGTGGCAACAGGACAACATAGCAACATAATGTAACGGGAAAAGACTGCAAAAATTCAAAGTGTCTGAAATCAGCAACATCATGTAGCCTACTTTGCATGCTTGTGCTAGTCACCACAGAGCTCATAAAAATACAAGGATTGCAGCACCGTAAATATTGCATGGAGATGCTCCTAAAACATGTGAACATGGTGCTCAAAGGATGCACACACAAAATGCAATGAAAATGACAAATCAGCAAGTTATGATGAATTCCAGCAAACAACATCATATAGCACTTTTACAATGAAGATTAGGGCATCAATATGGACAGTAACATGCATGAAAATGACACTAACATGAAGAGCATCACGAGACGAACATTTCGGCATATCATATGCGCAAATCGGAGCTATGAGCACGGAGATATGACATGTCAAAGAGGTGCACATGATATGAAAAATTGGGGACTTAGAAAAATATACCCCTCTCAGATCTAGGCTTTGACCCGGGCATGGATTTCGAGGCAGCCGGAGATGTCATCGGAGTTGGCACTGGGAGGTCACCGGATATGGAGGAGAGGGCGCTCCGGCGAGTGGGGTCACCGGATCTGGCCGAGGTGAGGCCGGATCTGGCCGGGGTGAGGCCGGCGACGCGGAGGACGGCGGTGGCGGGCGATGCGGAGGACGGCGGCGGCGGGCAACGGCGCGGCGAGTCGGCGGGTCGGCGGTCGGCGGCGAGGTAGGTTGCGGCGGCGCGGGAGGTCCGGCGCGGCAGAGGGGGGAGGCGCTCGGGCGCGGGCGAGCGGGAGGCGGCGGCAGGGGGTTCCGGGCTGGGAGGGCTGGATGCGGGCTCGGCGGGCCGGCAGCGCATGACGATGGCCGGCTGCCACGTGGCGCTCTGCAGTTCATCGGGCGCGGCGGCGGACGCGTCCGGCACCGTCCGGACGTGTCCGGCATGGAGGAGGGGATGGAGCTAGGGTTTGGACGCGAATTTGGAAGGGGGGAGGTGTATTTATAGGTAGGGGAGCTAGGAGAGTCCAAATGAGGTGCGGTTTTCGCCCACATGATCGTGATCCAATGACGGAGAGTATGGACGGGGCTTAGATGGGATAGTGGGCTGTTTTGGAGGGGTGCTGGGCTGCAATGCGAGAGGGGCTTTTGCGGTTACCCGGTAAACTGTTGGGGCATCAAACGACCCCCAAATGGAACGAAATTTGACAGGTGGCCTACCGGTGATGTACCAATGCCACTCGACAAATCTCGACCCATTCCGAGAATGTTTTTCTCCTGCTCATGGAACGAGATCTGAGGGGGTGCAACGGGTGCATGTGGGAGTGTCGGATTTCAAAACGGACAACAGGGAAAAAGATCGGATGCATGAGACGAACACGAATGCAAATGAGATGCACATGGTGACATGATATGAAATGCATGACATGAACAAAATGCAAAACGAAAACAAAACCCAACCACAAAGGAAATAATATATCACATAGCCGAAAATGGCAAGAGTTGGAGCTACAATTATGGAAAGTTACATCCGGGATGTTACACTAAAGTAGTGACCAAAAATGCCTTATAAAAGTTTATACAGAGGTAGTACATGATTACTATCTAGGTACTACATGCTATGTTCTGGGCCAACTCCATTCCTCCTCCTAATGCGAACCCACTCCTCACATTTGCTCCTAGTTTTTTGTTGTGCCCAAATTTACCCGTCTTGTCAGAAGCCCTTATAGAAATGTCATTTTGTATCGTTCATTTCCAGTCAAAGAGGTTAGACCATCATCAATACATTCTCTAGACATTTTTACCCCTTGTTGTGTCTTTCACTTACATGCGAGACTCACCCGAAGAAAAGGAAAAGGGGAAAAATATCTCTCCCTCTTTCACTTACAGGTGAGGCACAAGTCAAGGCTTGCCTAGTCACTTAGTCAGCAAAGACAAGTCAAACTAGCTTTATTTTAGTGACTTGTTTACTTTAGGATGTGAATATATCGTGTTAATTAAGGGTGGGCAGCTGCATATGACCTTAGATAGTTTATTAGCACCAAACGTAACCAGGCAAACAATGTGAGCCTCACAACCAGAACGTGCTCTTCGATGTGGGTGCGGGCACGGCGACATTGCACCAGGAACAAGTTGAAGTAGAGGCGGTGAAGGCTTGCGCACTCGTGTCGAAGCCTACTGTGCATGCACGCCGCATTCGTATCTAGTCGATTGTTTTGGTGGAGAAGTCTATGGCGTCTCGATGGAGCTCCAAGACACAACGGTTCTTCTATGGGAACCCAGACCCGTCATGTGCCACGTCGTTGCATCGTCGAGCGTGAAGGAAATATGCCTTAGAGGTGATGAGGACATGACTACCTTGGATACGACCAAAAATATTGCATACATGTATTTTTGTGAGGTGATTTCTAATGCAAACTATGCAATAATTTATTTATGTCATGCAGGACAAAATACTTCACAGACTTTTGTGCCATGTCTAATTGCAGGTGTACGGGACATTTGTGCAATCCACATATGAAGATAAGGGGAAAAGAGAAGTTTATGTGTTGTTCAAAAATTCCTTTCACGTCACTTTTGGGCCAAGAGAAGATAGAGTTCAAGTCTCCCACGTTCCGGATTCAGATTCGGACTGCACAGACATACCTGGCTCAAAACGTCAATAACTCTTTCATACGGACTCTGAATTGGGCGATTCTTTTTTTGTTAGAAAGTACATTACATGAACTTTCTAACACAATTGGATTCACCTTCAAATTCGTCCAGAGCATTGAGTTATGGACGAAACAATCTTACATTACAGCAGAATCCGAGTCAAACTACAAGTCCAAAGGTGTTGCATCACCTCCGCTTGGTCCCATGAGCCTTGTACGACCTAGGGTTGGTTTTAGGATGCCTTGGGACGTCCTCCCACCTCCTTGGCCGCCACCCCTTGCTCCTATATAAGTAGATCCATCTAGTAGCTTTTTCCTTGGGTTTTGTTTAGATTGAAAGTTCACCATAGTTGTAATTTCGCGTACTTCGTTTGTGTTCAATGACCAGACCAAGACGTCACAGAACCCCACCTTGATCAATAAAGCTTTCATCTTATATTCGCAATATCCAGATTGCAATCATAGTCTCTTGCTTGTTCTTCGTTTGCTTGCAGGAAATAGACCCTTGTGGTCAGGTTGATCGTGTTTCGGTGTGGTCAATAACCCCTCGGAAGTTAGTTTAGCGATTGCTAAGGCGCGACGTCTCGCACGTTCGTAGTCGGATCGTCAAGGTCGACTACCATAGAAAACGATAGCTATCTCATCGAAACATCGGGACACCCTCGCCTCTATCGAGTGGTATCACAGCTGATGATGAGGACATGACTACCTTGGATACGACCAAAAATATTGCATACATGTATATTTTGTTGGGGAACGTAGTAATTTAAAAAAAAATCCTATGCACATGCAAGATCATGGTGATGCATAGCAACAAGAGGGGAGAGTATCATCTACGTACCCTCATAGACCCTAAGCGGAAGCATTATGACAACGCGGTTGATGTAGTCATACGTCTTCATGATCCACCGATCCTCAGTACCGAACGTACGGCACCTCTGCGTTCAGCAACGTTCAGCTCGGTGACGTCCCGTGAACTCACGATCCAGTAGAGCTTCCGGGAAGAGCTTCGTTAGCATGATGGCGTGGTGACGGTGTTGATGATGCTACCAACACAGGCCTTCGCCTAAGCATCGCTACGATATGACCGAGGTGGATTATGGTGGAGGGGGGCACCGCACATGGCTAAAAGAACAATGATCAATTGTTGTCTCTCCAAGGGGTGCCCCCTCCCTGTATATAAAGGAGTGCAGGAAGGCAAGGGGACCGGCCTCCTATGGCGCGCCCCATGAGGAGTCCTACTCCCACCGGGAGTAGGACTCCCCCCTTCCAAGTAATAGTAGGAGTAGGAGAGGAAGGGAGAGAAGAAGAGAAGGAAAGGGGGGCGCCGCCCCCCTCCTTGTCCAATTCGTACTAGAGGGGGAGGGGGCACGCGGCTGCCCTGGCTGGCCCTCCTCTTCTCCCACTAAGGCCCATTAGGCCCAATATACTTCTCGGGGGGTTCCGGTAACCCCACGGTACTCTGGTATATGTCCGAAACCTCCTGAAACACTTCTGGTGTCCGAACATAGTCGTACAATATATCGATCTTTACGTCTCGACCATTTTGAGACTTCTCGTCATGTCCGTGACCATATCCGGGACACCGAACTACCTTCGGTACATCAAAACACAAAAACTTATAATACCGATCGTCATAGAACTTTAAGCGTGCGGACCCTACGGGTCCGAGAACTATGTAGACATGACTGAGACACTTCTTTGTTCAATAACCAATAGAGGAACCTGGATGCTCATATTGGTTCCTACATATTTTACGAAGATCTTTATCGGTCAAACCGCATAACAATATACGTTGTTCCCTTTGTCATCGGTATGTTACTTACCCGAGATTCGATCATCGGTATCTCAATACCTAGTTCAATCTCGTTACCAGAAAGTCTCTTTACTCGTTCCGTAATGCATCATCCAGTAACTAACTCATTAGTCACATTGCTTGCAAGGCTTATAGTGATGTGCATTACCGAGAGGGCCCAGAGATACCTCTCCGACAATCGGAGTGACAAATCCTATTCTCGATCTATGCCAACTCAACGAACACCATCAGAGACACCTGTAGAGCACCTTTATAATCACCCAGTTACGTTGTAACATTTGGTAGCACACAAAGTGTTCTTCTAGTAATCAGGAGTTGCATAATCTCATAGTCATAGGAACATGTATAAGTCATGAAGAAAGCAATAACAGTAAACTAAACGATCAAGTGCTAAGCTAACGGAATGGGTCATGTCAATCACATCATTCTCCTAATTATGTGATCCCGTTGATCAAATGAAAACTCATGTCTATGGCTAGGAAACTCAACCATCTTTGATCAACGAGCTAGTCAAGTAGAGGCATACTAGTGACATTATGTTTGTCTATGTATTCACACATGTATTATGTTTCCGGTAAATACAATTCTAGCATGAACAATAAAAATTTATCATGATATGAGGAAATAAATAATAACTTTATTATTGCCTCTAGGGCATATTTCCTTCAGTCTCCCACTTGCACTAGAGTCAATAATCTAGATTACACAATAATGATTCTAACACCCATGGAGTCTTGGTGCTGATCATGTTTTGCTCGTGGAAGAGGCTTAGTCAACGGGTCTGCAACATTCAGATCAGTATGTATCTTGCAAATCTCTATGTCTCCCACCTGGACTTGATCCCGGATGGAATTGAAGCATCTCTTGATGTGCTTGGTTTTTTGTGAAATCTGGATTCCTTTGCCAAGGCAATTGCACCAGTATTGTCACAAAAGATTTTCATTGGACCCGATGCACTAGGTATGACACCTAGATTGGATATGAACTCCTTCATCCAGACTCCTTCATTTGCTGCTTCCGAAGAAGCTATGTACTCCGCTTCACACGTAGATCCCGCCACGACGCTTTGTTTAGAACTGCTCCAACTAACAGCTCCACTGTTCAATATAAATACGTATCCGGTTTGTGATTTAGAATCGTATGGATCAGTGTCAAAGCTTGCATCGACGTAACCATTTACGACGAGCTCTTTGTCACCTCCATAAATGAGAAACATATCCTTAGTCCTTTTCAGGTATTTTAGGATGTTCTTGACCGCTGTCCAGTGATCCACTCCTGGATCACTTTGGTACCTCCCTGCTAAACTAATAGCAAGGAACACATCAGGTCTGGTACATAGCATTGCATACATGATAGAGCCTATTGCTGAAGCATAGGGAACACTTTTCATTTTCTCTCTATCTTCTACAGTGGTCGTACATTGAGTCTTACTCAACTTCACACCTTGTAACACAGGCAAGAACCCTTTCTTTGCTTGATCCATTTTGAACTTCTTCAAAACTTTATCAAGGTATGTGCTTTGTGAAAGTCCAATTAAGCGTCTTGATCTATCTCTATATTTCTTGATGCCCAATATATAAGTAGCTTCTCCGAGGTCTTTTATTGAAAAACTCTTATTCAAGTATCCTTTTATGCTATCCAGAAATTCTATATCATTTCCAATCAACAACATGTCATCCACATATAATATTAGAAATGCTACAGAGCTCCCACTCACTTTCTTGTAAATACAGGCTTCTCCAAAAGTCTATATAAAACCATATGCTTTGATCACACCATCAAAACGATTATTCCAACTCCGAGAGGCTTGCACCAGTCCATAAATGGATCGCTGGAGCTTGCACACTTTGTTAGCACCCTTTGGATCGACAAAACCTTTTGGTTGCATCATATATAACTCTTCTTCCAGAAATCCATTCAGGAATGCAGTTTTGACATCCATTTTCCAAATTTCATAATCATAAAATGCGGCAATTGCTAACATGATTTGGACAGATTTAAGCATCGCTACGGGTGAGAAAGTCTCATCGTAGTCTACCCCTTGAACTTGTCGAAAACCTTTCGCAACAAGTCGAGCTTTGTACACAGTAACATTACCGTCAGTGTCAGTCTTCTTCTTGAAGATCCATTTATTCTCGATGGCTTGTCGATCATCAGGCAAGTCAACCAAAGTCCACACTTTGTTCTCATACAAGGATCCCATCTCAGATTTCATGGCCTCAAGCCATTTTGCGTAATCTGGGCTCACCATCGCTTCTTCATAGTTCGTAGGTTCGTCATGGTCAAGTAACATGACTTCCATAACAGGATTACCGTACCACTCTGGTGCGGATCTTACTCTGGTTGACCTACGAGGTTCGGTAGTAACTTGATTTGAAGTTTCATGATCATCATCATTAGCTTCCTCACTAATTGGTGTAGGTGTCACAGGAACCGGTTTCTGTGATGAACTACTTTCCAATAAGGGAGCAGGTACAGTTACCTCATCAAGTTCTACTTTCCTCCCACTCACTTCTTTCGAGAGAAACTCTTTCTCTAGAAAGGATCCATTCTTAGCAACAAATGTCTTGCCTTCGGATCTGTGATAGAGGGTGTACCCAATAGTTTCTTTTGGGCATCCTATGAAGACACATTTCTCCGATTTGGGTTCGAGCTTATCAGGTTGAAGCTTTTTCACATAAGCATCGCAGCCCCAAACTTTAAGAAATGACAACTTTGGTTTCTTGCCAAACCACAGTTCATAAGGCATCGTCTCAACGGATTTTGATGGTGCCCTATTTAACGTGAATGCAGCCATCTCTAAAGGATAACCCCAAAACGATGGCGGTAAATCAGTAAGAGACATCATAGATCGCACCATATCTAGTAAAGTACGATTATGACGTTCGGAAACACCATTACACTGTGGTGTTCCGGGTGGCGTGAGTTGCGAAACTATTCCTCATTGTTTCAAATATAGACCAAACTCGTAACTCAAATATTCTCCTCCACGATCAGATTGTAGAAACTTTATTTTCTTGTTACGATGATTTTCCACTTCACTCTAAAATTCTTTGAACTTTTAAAATGTTTCAGAATTATGTTTCATTAAGTAGATATACCCATATCTGCTCAAATCATCTGTGATGGTGAGAAAATAACGATTCCCGCCGCGAGCCTCAATATTCATTGGACCACATACATCGGTATGTATGATTTCCAATAAATCTGTTGCTCGCTCCATTGTTCCGGAGAATGGCGTTTTAGTCATCTTGCCCATGAGACATGGTTCGCAAGTACCAAGTGACTCATAATCAAGTGATTCTAGAAGTCCATTGGTATGGAGTTTATTCATGCGCTTTACACCAATATGACCTAAACGCCGGTGCCACAAATAAGTTGCACTATCATTATCAACTCTGCATCTTTTGGCTTCAACATTATGAATATGTGTATTACTACTATCGAGATCTAACACAAATAGACCACTCTTCAAGGGTGCATGACCATAAAAGATATTACTCATATAAATAGAACAACCATTATTCTCAGATTTAAATGAATAACCGTCTCGCATCAAACAAGATCCAGATATAATGTTCATGCTTAACGCTGGCACCAAATAACAATTATTCAGGTCTAAAATTAATCCCGAAGGTAGATGTAGAGGTAGCGTGCCGACGGCGATCACATCGACTTTGGAACCATTTTCCACGCGCATCGTCACCTCGTCCTTAACCAATCTTCGCTCAATTCGTAGTCCCTGTTTCGAATTGCAAATATTAGCAACGAAACCAGTATCAAATACCCAGGTGCTACTGCGAGCTCTAGTAAGGTACACATCAATAACATGTATATCACATATACCTTTGTTCACCTTGCCATCCTTCTTATTCGCCAAATACTTGGGGCAGTTCCGTTTCCAGTGACCACTCTGTTTGTAGTAGAAGCACTCAGTCTCAGCCTTAGGTCTAGACTTGGGATTCTTCTCCTGAGGAGCAACTTGTTTGCCGTTCTTTTTGAAGTTCCCCTTCTTCTTCCCTTTATCCTTTTTCTTGAAACTGGTGGTCTTGTTGACCATCAACACTTGATGCTCCTTCTTGATTACTACATCCGCAACTTTTAGCATTGCGAAGAGCTCGGGAATTGTCTTATCCATCCCTTGCATATTATAGTTCATCACGAAGCTCTTGTAGCTTGGTGGCAGTGATTGAAGAATTCTGTCAATGACACTATCATCCGGAAGATTATCTCCCAGTTGAATCGAGTGATTGCAGTACCCAGACATTATGAGTATATGTTCACTGATAGAACTATTCTCCTCCATCTTGCAGCTGTAGAACTTATTGGAGACTTCATATCTCTCAATCTGGGTATTTGCTTGAAATATTAACTTCATATCCTGGAACATCTCATATGCTCCATGACATTCAAAACGTCATGGAAGTCCCAGTTCTAAGCCGTAAAGCATGGCACACTCAACTATTGAGTAGTCATCAACGCGCGACTGCCAGGCATTCACAATGTCTGCAGTTGCCGGCGCAGGTGGTACACCTAGTGGTGCTTCCAGGATGTAACTCTTCTGTGCAGCAATGAGGATAATCCTCAAGTTACGGACCCGGTCCGTGTAATTGCTACCATCATCTTTCAACTTTGCTTTCTCAAGGAACACATTAAAATTCAACGGAACAACAGCACAGGCCATCTATCTACAACAACATAGACAAGCAAAATAGTATCAGGTACTAAGTTCATGATAAATTTAAGTTCAATTAATCATATTACTTAAGAACTCCCACTTAGATAGATATCCCTCTAATCATCCAAGTGATTACGTGATCCAAATCAACTAAACCATAACCGATCATCACGTGAAATGGAGTAGTTTTCAATGGTGAACATCACTATGTTGATCATATCTACTATATGATTCACGCTCGACCTTTCAGTCTTAGTGTTTCGAGGCCATATCTGCATATGCTAGGCTCGTCAAGTTTAACCTGAGTGTTCTGCGTGTGCAAAATGCTTGCACTCGTTGTATAAGAACGTTGAGCTTATTACACCCGATCATCACGTGGTGTCTTGGCATGACGATCTTTTGCAACGGTGCATACTCAGGGAGAACACTTGTACCTTGAATTTTTTTAGTGAGAGATCATCTTATAATGCTACAGTCAATCAAAGCAGAATAAGATGCATAAAGGATAAACATCACATGCAATCAATATAAGTGATAGGATATGGCCATCATCATCTTGTGGCTTTGATCTCCATCTCCAAAGCACCGTCATGATCACCATCGCCACTGGTGCGACACCTTGATCTCCATCGTAGCCTCGTTGTCGTCTCACCAACTATTGCTTCTATGGCTGTCGCTACCGCTTAGTGATAAAGTAAAGCAATTACATGGCGATTGCATTTCATACAATAAAGCGACAACCATATGGCTCCTGCCAGTTGTCGATAACTCCGTTACGATAAAATATAGCATCATGCCTTGACCATATCACATCACAACATGCCCTGCAAAAACAAGTTAGACGTCCTCTACTTTGTTGTTGCAAGTTTTACGTGGCTGCTACGGGTTGAGCAAGAACCGTTCTTACCTACGCATCAAAACCACAACGATAGTTCGTCAAGTTAGTGCTGATTTAACCTTCAACAAGGACCAGGCGTAGTCACACTCGGTTCAACTAAAGTTGGATAATCTGACACCCGCCAGCCACCTGTGTGCAAAGCACATCGGTAGAACCAGTCTCGCGTAAGCGTACGCGTAATGTCGGTCCGGGCCGCTTCATCCAACAATACCACGGAACCAAAGTATGACATGCTGGTAAGCAGTATGACTTGTATCGCCCACAACTCATTTGTGTTCTACTCGTGCATACAACATCTACGCATAAACCTGGCTTGGATGCCACTGTTGGGGAACGTAGTAATTTCAAACAATTTCCTATGCACACGCAAGATCATGGTGATGCATAGCAACGAGAGGGGAGAGTATCATCTACGTACCCTCGTAGACCGTAAGCGGAAGCGTTATGACAATGCGGTTGATGTAGTCGTACGTCTTCACGTTCGACCAATCCTCAGTACCGAACGTAAGGCACCTCTGTGTTTAGCACACGTTCAACTCGATGACGTCCCGTGAACTCACGATCCAGTAGAGCTTCTGAGAAGAGCTTCGTCAGCACGACGGCGTGGTGACGGTGTTGATGAAGCTACCGACGCAGGGCTTCGCCTAAGCACCGCTACGATATGACCGAGGTGGATTATGGTGGAGGGGGGCACCGCACACGGCTAAAAGATCAATGATCAATTGTTGTCTCTCCAAGGGGTGCCCCCTCCCCGTATATAAAGGAGTGCGGAGGGGGAGGGGGCCGGCCTCCTATGGCGTGCCCCATGAGGAGTCCTACTCCCCCCTTCCAAGTAATAGTAGGAGTAGGAGAGGAAGGGAGAGAAGAAGAGAAGGAAAGGGGGGCGCGGCCCCCCTCCTTGTCGAATTCGGACTAGAGGGGGAGGGTGCGTTGTTGGTGTCAAAACCGGCGGATCTCGGGTAGGGGGACCCGAACTGTGCGTCTAAGGTTGATGGTAACAGGAGACAGGGGACACAATGTTTACCCAGGTTCGGGCCCTCTTTATGGAGGTAACACCCTACTTCCTGCTTGATTGATCTTGATGAATATGAGTATTACAAGAGTTGATCTACCACGAGATCGTAATGGCTAAACCCTAGAAGTCTAGCCTGTATGACTACAGTATTGAGTCTCTCCATTCCGGACTACACCCTCCGGTTTATATAGACACCGGGGGATCTAGGGTTACATAGAGTCGGTTACATAAGATGGAATCTTCATAGTTATTCGCCAAGCTTGCCTTCCACGCCAAGGAGAGTCCCATCTGGACACGGGTACAGTCTTCGGTCTTCATATCTTCACAGCCCGTCAGTCCGGCCCGTAGATAACAGGCCAGACGCCCGAGGACCCCTTAGTCCAGGACTCCCTCAGTAGCCCCTGAACCTGGCTTTAATGACAAGGTATCCGGCGCGTAGTGCTGTCTTCGGCATTGCAAGGCAGGTTCCTCCTTCCGAACTCCCGAATAGTCTCCAGACGAATTGATCGTGTCCGGACCTGTAACACACACCGCACACAACCGCAGAGAGAATATAATAACACACAAGTCCAATCTGCTGACAGCTTTAGTAATGTGACGTCACGCCTGTCCGGTCATAATTTCGAACTATCTTTCGCTCCCATGTTTTGAGACGCGGTTGTCATTGGCACGTCTTGTCAAAGCAGAGATCGTGTCCCCTTATTATAGGATTTTCATCAATACGAGCGTGGGTAACCCAACTGTCCTGCGAGAAAGATTCCTTAGGAATAGGCAGGTTCTTAGGCTTAGGAGGAGATGTTCAATAACGGAGGTGTTTATAAAGGAACCAAGGGCCGTCTTTTTATGCCAAACCCCTCCTAAGCCTCCCCAACACCGAGTTCCAGCACCCAAGGTTCGACTCCATTGCTTTCAGCCTTCCCATCATGTCCGGATCCAGCTCCCAAGGCCGATGGGTGGCTTCCTCTGTTACAGAGGAGGATATCACAAAGCTTCGGGTGGCCAGATACCTGACTATAGAGATCCACCGCCGGCTTCCTGCTCAAGGACAAGTTATTCTGACCCCCAGATCCGGCGAGAGGGTGGTATTCGTTTCCCACTTCCTTCGGGGGTCAGGGTTTGCTCTTCACCCTTTGTCCGAGGGCTAATGTTT
Organism: Triticum urartu; assembly: GCF_003073215.2. Lineage (NCBI taxonomy): Eukaryota > Viridiplantae > Streptophyta > Magnoliopsida > Poales > Poaceae > Triticum > Triticum urartu. Next base: position 404,773,298 of record NC_053022.1, on the reverse strand, counting down.
TATTACAGACTAGATTTTCATGATCTTGCCCCGGACTCTATCCTCCATGTCTCGACGTTTACCATTACATGCGAGGCCTTCCTTCGAATCCCCCCATACTTCGGCTTATGGCTCAAGACCTTTAGTTTGAAGCCGAAGGTAGTCGACGGGGAACATGCGGAGTGCGGAGGTGCTACAATCAACCAACTCACCAACACTCCCTGGCCAAAAGGTTCTTTTACCGAGGCTTCCAATTACTGGCAGCGGGAGTGGTTTTATATTACAAAGCCCCGCAGTGCTAAATGGGTAGCTGCCCCCACCTTCTATCCCGGCCCACCATTACAGCTCACATCATGGGTCAACAAGGGGCTAGACTGGGGATTAGTGGATGAAGTGCGGACCTTACAAAGCCGCATCCGAACCCTCCTCGAGAGAGATATCGATCTCGTCAGTGTGATCCAAGTGATGTTAGTTCGCCGAATCCTGCCCTGCCAGCGCAGTCCTCGCCTCATGTGGGAGTTTAACCCAAAAGGACCACAAACCCTCCAACACTTCTTCGGCGCCACACACGAAGGGATGTTGAAGTTATTTTTCGGGAAGCGGAAACATTGGCCGGATACTGCTGAGGACGCTGGCCTTAATTGTAATCGTCCGGATACCCCGGTAATGGGAATGCATATAGTAATATGGTACTGAGCAAGCTATGTTTTTCCAGGGCTGGATAAACAAGACGGAACTGATTATGTGTTCGGCCCCTCTGCCCGAGGGTCCAGCGAATCCTGTCCTAACAAGGATGCTGGCCCCAACACCATACCAGATGCCGGAGAAGGAGGACGAGGCGGAGGGCAAGAGGACCAAGGATGGCCTCTATTCCCAGGGAACCTCGGACTTTGTGTCCAGAGAAATAAAAATCCCCCCATCCGAAGACAAAAGTGAAGGGGGGCCACTATCTCCTTCCCTCCCAGGAAGAAGAGGGCCGCCTCCGAAGATTGGGAGAAGCAGGCTCCTAGGTGAGGCAAGATGCCTCTGGGGGGCAGCCCGGGCCTGGAGGACGTCGAAGCACAATCTCATGATGAGGACAAGCCTCCGGCCAAATCGTAAGTCAACAAGGCTGTTTTAAACCTATCTCGTTCTTTTCGTATGATGCCTGGAATATATATTTTTTGCATCTCAGCGCGCAGTCTTCTTCCACAATCCTCTTCCTCGAGGGACCTTCTCCCGGAGATGATGGAAAGCGAGACGCCCCCACTAGCTTCTCCGTCCAATAGGGCAGACGACCTTGAGGTGTCGTCGCGGAGGGTCTCCCCCGACCAACAAGTGGTGCAAGGGATGACGAAGACGCTACACGAAGGTGATACTTCGGCGGCCAAGGGTCCGGGGAACAGCAATGAAGACCCCGAACAATCCGGAATGTGGCCGGATACAAATAAACGTATCCCTTCAAAGGGTGACCGTACTCCTGCGGCGGCCTCCGAAGACCCAGATGCGCCGGATATCTTGACGAACATGCTGCGGCAGCCGTCCGTTTCAGTGAAACATTGTACCTTGATGGGTTCGGTGGTTAAAAAGGCCCTGTCCACAAAGAGCGGATTGAATGAGGCCTTTGCGAGTCTGCTGAGAGGCTTCGAGGTTTGTACTGTAATATGTGCAATTGTGTTTTATTCAGAAAATACACCTGTGTATAGACAGTAGCCCCTGAGACTCAGGTTGGCTTCCCATAGGAAGCCAACGGAGGATCAAAAGAAATATCCGAGGACTAATCTGATTAACTTTGAACACAGGCTGCTTCCCCCTGGCTACTTCCCAGACCGTGGATATTGCCGAGCTGCAACGAAAGCTTGATGTAGCCGGGGATGACATTACGTTAATCAATATGCGTCTTGACAAGTCGCAAGGTATGTATTCGGAGCAGTCCCTGCACGCACATTTTTGTGATATAAGCTTGACGCTGAAAGTTGTGCCTGGCTGCAGATGGTGCTGCCTCCATTGAAATTCTTTGGGCGGAGCTAGCCTGGGCCAAGGAGCAGGCCCGGTGTAGTAATGCGACTGCCGAGAAGGCATCGGCTGAGTTAAAAGCCGAACGAGCTACTCGGCGTCAAGACGAGGAGAAGATATCCACGATGGCGCTCGAGCTAAAAAGTGCTGCTAGCCGGTGTGCACTCCTTGAGAAGGAGAATGAAGCCAAAACGACTGAAATTGACCAGGCCCTACGAGAGGCCAGAGAAGCGCAGTCTGAATCTAGAGCAGCCCATGAGGAGATCCGGCAAGCTGGGAGATTGTAGTTGGTAAGCCATTTTTGCTACAGGCTAAGTTCGGCGATCCGAACTATGCTCAGCTTAACCAATTGTGGAGTTCTCGGGACGAGTTTTTAGACTTGCCGAAGAGTTCTTCCGATGCGGCGCAGTATTATCAGGCGCGAGACGAGTACGCAATGGAGAAGCTTTTCTGGTCACAATTCGGCGCCTCAAAGCGCCCCCTGTTGCTGAATGAGCAGATGTCCCAATGGGCCAAGCTTCATAGGATATCCGGTGCTACCATGAAGAACGTCATAATCTGGTTATGTCCAACTGAGCCTGTTCCGAACAGTTACTTTGGCTTGGTGCAGCGGCTTGTTGACGCAGTGCTGCGTATCGACACTGTGAAGCGATCGGTGTGCATCGAGGGTGCACGGATGGCTTTTGCCCGAGTCAAGACATTCTGGGGGAATATGAAGGCCATTGATGTTGCGGTGAAGAGTCCACCCAAGGGCAAGGACCGCCACGAACCGGAGCATTATTTTGAAGACGTCCTTGTAGCCGCCCGCTTGATAGAGGGTCAATGCTCGAAAGACATAATGTTCGAGTGAAGTATATGAGAATTGTACGAGACAATTTTATAGTAAATCCATTTGTATATTTTGCTCGAAAGCTTGTGTTCCTCCTGTGCGGCCGTTTTAATATAATCTGGAAGTTTTCCAGTCGTCGGCATCAACCGCCTTGTAGGAAGTACAGGGGTGTTCAAAAAAGCATCTGATCACTCTTGACCCAACGTCTTGGTCCGTGAAGGAGGTGTCAATGTGGCGAACCAGGCAACCAGACTATAGGGCGTTAACACTTTCACTTAGCCATAGGAGTTTTACGGTGGGTCTATGACATAGCCCCCAGTATGTATGCGGCTTACTAATACAATGTGTTTACATAATTGACCGGAAAAGAGGTCCTTCGTGTGAAACAGAGGAATCGCTAGACATTCTGATAAGTCATCGAGTGGTTGACCAGCTCTCACCGCATCATGATAGTCAGTTTTCGGCTTTCTCTACTGAGGTGCGTCACCGGGTGCACCGGTAGCACAATCGCAGTAGTTCTCCCTTTACTACCCTAGCCGATAGAGCGGAACATATGATAGCAAGCACAGGAGCCGGGTAACCCAACTATTGACCCAATACATGATTCGGAGCTGATGCATATAAGGCCAAACTCGTGACGCCGAAGTACGCTGTAAAAGTTGTTCGGACTTTGTTGGCAACTCATTTGTTCCTGTACCGATCCCCTGGCATGTTAAGCCGGGGTATATCTATGAAACAACCATAGGAGGCGTATTCATTTTGCGAAAATACGCGAGTGATTAATTTGGATAATTTGAACTGGGACCTGAGTGGTATGCCAATGGTTACTTGATATACATAAAGGCCACGACCCCGGCAATTTGATAAGGCCTGGGTCGAAGGCAGAGGAAAAAGGCATGTTACAGGCTCGAAAAGAGAGTGCGATCTACAAAAAGTTATTTTGGACCTCCTGTCACACATCTGCGCCGCCTGTCCTTAGCGAGGGGAATCCTTGAAGGGAGTAGCCTCGTAGGTGAGTGTATGGATCCGAACTCCTATGGGGTCGGTCATAGGTGTTTCCCCTTTGCGCCACTTGCTTTTAAGAGATAATGAAACAAAAGAAAATAGGAAAGCGGTTAAAGGATGTTACCGGAGTGCCTGTAGACTTGTCCGTATTGTGCTTCCGTCAATGCCCATGGTATCTTGAGTGCATAATTATGTATGCGCAATATAGTTTTAACGGGTATACGTGATGGGCAGCGGAAGCCGAGCTGCTATTTCTGTTCCGCATTTGATCAATCTTCAGGGGGAAATTGCTTCCGCCCTCCGGCATTTAGCTAGTGAGCCGCTCCGTTGTCCCTATTTCCAGGTGGCTGAAAGGATCGATATGGTTGACTAGAGGGGGGGGGGTGAATAGGCAAGTAACAATTTTTAGCTTTTCTTTAACAATTTAAACTTTGCATCAAAGTAGGTTGTCTAGATATGCAACTAGGTGAGGAACCTATATGATGCAACAAAGATAGGAACACAAGCAAGCAAGAGATATATCACAAATAAGCTTGCACAAGTAAAGGCACGAGATAACCAAGAGTGGAGCCGGTGGAGACGAGGATGTGTTACCGAAGTTCCTTCCCTTTGAGGGGAAGTACGTCTCCGTTGGAGCAGTGTGGAGGCACAATGCTCCCCAAGAAGCCACTAGGGCCTCCGTATTCTCCTCACGCCCTCACACAATGCGAGATGCCGTGATTCCACTATTGGTGCCCTTGGAGGCGGCGACTGAACCTTTACAAACAAGGTTGGGGGCAATCTCCACAACTCAATTGGAGGCTCCCAACGACACCACGAAGCTTCACCTCAATGGACTATGGCTCCGCGGTGACCTCAACCGTCTAGGGTGCTCAAACACCCAAGAGTAACACGATCTGCAAGGGATAGTGGGAGGAATCAAATTTCTCTTGGTGGAAGTGTAGATCGGGGCCTTCTCAACCACTCCCGAGCAAATCAACAAGTTTGATTGGCTAGGGAGTGAGATCAGGCGAAAATGGATCTTAGAGCAACAATGGAGCTTAGGGTTGGAAGAGGTAGTCAACATGAGGAAGAAGACACCCCTTATATAACTAAGGAAGAAAAAACAACCGTTATCCACCTACCAGCCCGCGACCAGCGGTACTACCGCTCCAGAACAGCGGTACTACTGCGAGGCCACGTGGTACTACTGTGAGGAGCCGCGGTACTACCGCAGCAACAGCAGTAGCTAGGGCAGACCCTAAGCACATGGGCTGAGGACGGTACTTCCGCAGACGTGGTACTACCGCTCCCCCTTGCGGTACTACCGCAAGGCAGGGAACCACAAGCCTGGGAAGAGCGTGGATAACAGAACATCCGTGCCTACTTCCGTTGGAAAACGTACGTAGCAAAAATCCGACACAGTACTACCGCAGAGGAGCGGTACTACTGCGTGGCAGCTGAGCTAGGCCGCGCACGGTAATACCGCGCAAGGGATGCGGTACTACCGCGGTAGCGCGGATGTAAAAAATTACATCCGCCCCTACTACCGCGAGGGAGCGGTACTTGGCCTGGGGGTCACGGTACTACGGCTCCAGAGGAGCGGTACTACCGTGGGCACCCGCGGTACTACCGCGCCACAACACGGTACTACCGCTGGTGCCTATGGTACTACCGCTCACAAGGGAGCAGTACTACCGCAAGCCAACACAGCAGCCAGAACAAGGTAAAGAGATAAAAACGGAGGATGCTCCAAGGTGCAGGGGAAAGGAGGGGACTAGAAAGAAACGTGTACATGATGATTCCACCCGAACCTTTCCGACGCGGACCCCCTCTTAATAGTACGACTTTCCTACGACTCAAATCCACCAAAAAGAAATGTAGAAAAACGCCGTCTTCAATAGTCTCCGAGGGACACCAAACCGTCTTGTGCCTAGCAAAGAAACGTCTGGGAAACTCAAGACACACGATTAGTCCGCAAACGCATTGTCATCAATCACCAAAACACCTTAGGGATAAATATGCCCTTACAATCTCCCCCTTTTTGGTGGATTGATGACAATACGGGATTTGCACAAGGGAAATAATATTGAGCAAACGCAAACCCCTCCTCTCTAGAATATAGACGGGCTCCCCCTAGATGTGTGCCAACTAGATGGGTGCTTTGGACTACACGACACACATACTAGGATCAAAGCTCCCCCTATTTTATAGAGACAAGGCATATCTTGCAATAGTAAGGCTAACACTAGAAATATAGCACAAACATATGCTCACTAAGATAGAATAGAGTGCATATGTCTTACACCATATGAAGGATAAGTCTCAAAGGCACAAACCAAACAAAGGCAAACGAGGTCCAAACGACAAAGAAAACACACCAAACACGACACACGACTCGCAAACACACAAATCCCTACACTCTCTCTCCCCCTTTGGCATCGAGACGCCAAAAAGACAGAGAGGACACCTACACACACGGGGTGGCTCAGGCAGAGAAATCATCCCAATGCTCCTCGTGCTCCTCGTCAGACTCGGCGGCGGGGACGGTCTCCTCGATGTCCTCCTCAGAACTAGTCCACTTGAAACCTTGCTTCGCCATCCATGCAGCCTCTGGCGTGATGGCATCCTCAGAACCGCCAGAGACATCCTCTCCAAAGAGCCTCATGACCTTCTTATCGCGGCGGCGACTCTCCTTGGATGCCACGTGAGTCCTGTACTGCCCCTTTGCCTGCATGCAGAAGAGAGTCTTCATATTGTCCTTCAACTTCTTGGCACACGATGGCTCAGAGGAAGGTGGAGAAGACCTAGCAGCACGGTCCTCAGCAACATCCTCTACACCAGCCTCCTCCTCACCAATAGCCCTCCTAGCAGCAGACGCCTCAGCACGAGTAGTAGTGTTGGCCCAGTTGGGCTTGACGCAGAGACTGATGGACTCATGCCGAATCCAGTTTGGAGAAAGGAACTCATCACCAGGGTACATCTTCTCCCAAGTCGTGGAGATCAACAGAAACATGTATGGTCCATAGATAGGTACCTTGCGGGTGTACACCACAAACCGAAGCTCACACCACATGATGTGTGAGACATCAAGTGGCTGAGTCTGAGACGAACGTGCCTCCGCGCACAGGAGCATCATGTCCACCAGATAGGAATGAACCTTGTCCTTGTCGCCAATGCGAGGGAACAGAGTGTTGCGGAAGATGCGATGCATGATATCCAGAAAAGAGTTCAGCACCCAAGTCGACTTGCCACTGGGAAGCACCTTCTCAACATAGTACGGCTGAAGCAAGTTCTTGTTAGCAGACTCAGAATTGGCGTGGGGGCGAACACCAACGGGTGTGTGAAGCCCGTCATCAGGAACGTGGAGCAGACCCATGAACTCCTTCCAGGTAGCAGACAACTGACGGCCATTGGTCATCCAGGTCATCCTCCGCTCATCCCCGGGGTGAAAGTAAACTGAGGCAAAGAACTGACGGATAAGCTCAGGGTCATAGTCAAGGTGGAAGGAGATCACAGGCTCAATAGCGAACTGCTCCACCAAATCCAGAGCTTCTCCAAAATACTCCCGAAACTTGTCCTTCCTCATGTGATTCATGTCTATCCACTTGACATCCACGAAGGTATTCTGCTTGTTCTTGATCACATCCAGATAAATGAGAGCCTGCTGCTTGGTCCAAAACAACTCAGTGCCTCTGAGGATAGCACGAGCATTCACATAAGGGTTGATCTTCCGGCGTTCGACGTACTCATTGAGGGGAATCTCGTCCATGCCCTTAGCAGGTTCCTTTTGCTTGCTGGCAGTGGTCTTGACATTGCGCTTGGGGGCACTGGAGCCCTCTGGTGCTTCATCTTGAGGATTGCGCAGTCGCTTGGAGCCAGTGTCACGACTGGGATTGGAACGACGAGAGCCACCACCTAAGACACAAGAGAAAGCACACACAAGGAGCGAGAAGAATCAATGCAAAGACCACGGCAAAGCATGGGAAACAAGTAGAAATCATACGGGATAAATGCCACAAGGAAGAAGGGACAACAACGGTAGTGCCGCCTGGTCATGCGGTACTAAAATTTTAGTACCGCTCCTAGTCGCGGTAGTACCATGTGAGGATACGGTAGTACCGTGGCTTGGAGTGGTAGTAAGATCTTAGTGCCACAGAACATGCGGTAGTACCGCACCGAACGAGCGGTAGTACCGGACGAGCGATAGTACCGCATCAGAGGCACGGTAGTACTGCACCGCGTCAGATCCGAGCCCACTTTTGAATCTGAGAAGACGCGCGAAACCACGGCAGAACTACGGTTGATCACATCTACCACGGGACAATATAGCAAGTAAAATGTCTATGCAACACTACTCTCCTACAACCTTCTCTTGCAAAGATTTGGCCTAAAATCTCAAGAACACAAGCATCTCCCCAAAAACCTAGAGATAAGAGAACCAACAAGAAAGAGAGGGATTTGGGGAAAAACCTTGGTCCATGGCAAGAGGAAGTGGTGGGGAACGATACCACCGGTCGGAATCCAAAGAGAGCAGCCGGAGACGGAGATCCGGCGAGGGACTTCGGCCCTGTTCTTGAGCGAGAGAGAGAGAGAGAGAGAGAGAGAGACGAAGTGGGGGAAACTGACGAATGGGTATGGGGAAGTTAGAACCCCCCGTTCCCGTCCTTATCCTCACGCGCCTCCGATAGCGCGGTAGTACCGCTTGGATGGAAGGACCGCACCAAAGCGGTAGTACCGCTCCCCCAGGCGGTAGTACCACGCTGGGCCGGTAGTACCGTACACTCCATGCACAATAGTATCGTGGCAGGCCGCGGTAGTACCGTGAGATCAAGAAGAAGCACATTTCCAACACAAAAGAAAGAGTGGTCTTCGCACGGAAACTTCAAACGAACACCACACCACCCAACAAGCTCAAACACGAGGAGAAGGGGCAAAAAGACAACAAGAGACGACCATGAGACACAACCTCTCCAACGAGAGGGCGGTGGCCGGAGCCACCTATGTTTGAGTCAATTGGTATGGCACCGCAAAGAATTATCCTTGGGCCCATGACCAAAACTCGTCTTTGAAGCACAAGTACCATCAAACATGGCTAATGTGAAAGACTTGGTTAATTTATGCATAATGGGGGGAGGGAGAGTTCATTGAGAGAACAACACTCCCCCCTATGTCCATGCCTACATCTAAACAAGACAACAAGTTGAGTATGGTGGGGTGTGCAAGGGTTCAAGCAATATTGCTCGAATCAATGATATTTAGCTCATGCCTTAACTCGTGAAATCTTGCTTCATCCAACGGCTTCGTGAAAATATCTGCAAGGTTATCATGAGTGTTGACATAGTTGAGCTCGATCTCTCCTCGCCTAATGTGATCCTGGATGAAGTGATACTGAATCTCAATATGCTTTGTCTTGAAGTGTTGCACCGGGTTGAGAGAAATCTTGATGACACTTTCATTGTCACACCAAAGAGGCACTTTGTCACAAATGACACCGTAATCCTTTAAAGTTTGCCTCATCCATAAGAGTTGTGCACAACAACTACTGGCCGCTACATACTCCGCTTCGGTGGACGAGAGAGACACGCAACTTTGCTTTTTGGAAGACCAACTTACTAAAGAGCAACCAAGGAATTGGCACCCTCCGGAAGTGGACTTCCTATCCACTTTGTCTCCCGCCCAATCGGAATCCGAATACCCTACAAGCTTGAAGTTTGCTCCTCTTGGGTACCATAAGCCAAAGTTTGGGGTATGAGCCAAATATCGAAAGATTCGCTTGACCGCCACAAAGTGGATTTCCTTAGGTGCGGCTTGAAACCATGCACAAATTCCCACACTCAACATGATATCCGGTCTAGATGCACAAAGGTAAAGCAAGGAGCCAATCATGGAGCGATATACCTTTTGATCCACCGCTTTACCATTGGTATCTATGTCAAGTTGGCACTTGGTGGGCATTGGAGTGGAAGCCGGCTTGACATCACTTAGCTTGAATCTCTTGAGCATGTGTTGAGTGTATTTGGCTTGGTTGATGAAGGTTCCATCTCTTCTTTGCTTCACTTCGAACCCTAGAAAGAACTTCAACTCTCCCATGGAAGACATCTCGAACTTTGAGGTCATGAGAGCGACAAATTCCTCATTGAAAGCTTTGTTAGGGGAACCAAAGATAATATCATCAACATATAATTGGCACACAAACAACTCCCCTTTGACCTTCTTAGTAAAAAGATGGGGTCGATTAGCCCAACTTCAAAACCACGGTCTTGTAATAACTCGGTAAGGTGGTCATACCACGCACGTGGGGCTTGTTTAAGGCCATAGAGTGCCTTATCGAGTTGATACACATGATCAGGAAAGTAGGGATCCTCGAATCCCGGGGGTTGCTTGACATAAACCAATTCATTAATAGGACCATTAAGAAAAGCACTCTTCACATCCATTTGTTGTAACTTAAAGTTATGATGAGAAGCATATGCAATCAACATGCGAATGGATTCAAGACAAGCAACAGGAGCAAAGGTTTCACCGTAGTCGATACCCTCGACTTGGGAGTAGCCTTGTGCTACCAAGCGAGCCTTGTTGCGAATGATAATCCCATGAGCATCTTGCTTGTTCTTAAATATCCACTTGGTTCCAATGACATTGTGGTTCACCGTTGGCCTTGGCACCAATCTCCACACGTTATTGCTCTCGAAGTTGTTGAGTTCTTCGTGCATGGCATTGAGCCAATCCGGATCTTCGAGCGCCTCATAGACCTTTTGGGGCTCAGCACAAGAGACAAACGCATGATGTTCACAATACTTTGCTAATTGTCTACGAGTGCTTACCCCCTTTCTTAAGCTTCCAAGCACATTTTTCATGAGATGATCCTTGGTGGAGAGCTTGGAAGCATCCTTGGCGGCACAACGCTCCAATTCCTCCTCGGGGGTGAGACGAGGAGTGGTCACTTGATCATCTTGAGCGTCGTCTTGAGCTTGTTCTCGTTCTCGTGGAAGCTCTTGATCTTGAGCTTGCTCGGAGGATGGAACTTGACCTTGGGCATCACTTGATGTTACAACACCATCTTGAGATTGATCTTGCCCTTGGTCTTGTTCATGAGGTTGAGGGCCCTCACTTTGTTCTTCGGAAGCATGTGGGTCTTGGGTTGGTGAAGGTTCCACTTGAGTAAAACATTGTCCTTCTCCTTCGGCCGCAAGGGGTTCCTCAATGGGTAGGATAAGACCAACACCCATTCTTCTTATGGCTTGAGGTGGAATTTCATCACCTACATCACAAGTACCACTTTGCTCCACTTGGGAGCCGTTATTCTCATCAAACTCCACGTTACACGTTTCCTCAATAAGTCCCGTGGACTTATTGAGAACACGGTAAGCATGAGAGTTTGTAGCATAACCAACAAATATGCTCTCATGAGCTCTAGCCTCAAATTTAGACAAACAGACACCTTTCTTGAGAATGAAACACTTACACCCGAACACCCGGAAGTACTTGAGGTTGGGCTTGTTACCGGTGAGTATCTCATATGGAGTCTTGTTCAAGCCTTTGCGGAGGTAGAGCCGATTAGATGCATGGCACGCGGTGTTGATGGCTTCGGCCCAAAAGTTGTAGGGAGACTTGAACTCCACCATCATGGTCCTTGCCGCATCCATCAACGTCCGGTTCTTCCTCTCCGCTACACCATTTTGTTGAGGGGTATAGGGTGCGGAATATTGATGCTTGATTCCCTCATCACTCAAAAACTCATCCAAGGTGTAGTTCTTGAACTCGGAGCCATTGTCACTTCTTATTGTCAAGATCTTTGTATTATGCTGTCATTGAGCTTCATTTGCAAAGTCGATGATGGTTTGTTGGGTCTCACTCTTCCTCTTGAAGAAATATACCCAAGTGTATCTTGAATAGTCATCTACAATCACCAAGCAATACTTTCTACCCCCAAGACTATCAAAGGATGGAGGTCCAAAGAGATCCAAATGAAGGAGCTCCAAGGGTCTCTTCGAATAGATGATAGTCGTGGGAAGGTGAGCCTTCTCATGTAGCTTTCCTTCGATGCAAGCACTGCAAGCACGATCTTTGGCAAAACTAACATTTGTTAGTCCATGGACATGGTCCCCCTTGAGAAGACTTTGCAAAGATCTCATATTGACGTGGGCTAAACGGCGATGCCAAAGCCATCCCACGTCAACTTTAGCCGTTAGGCATGTCGCGGTCTTAGTGGGTCACTCTGAAAAGTTAATCACATAGAGACTGTTCTCGACATGCCCAACAAAGGCTACTTTAAGAGTCTTGCTCCACAAGAGGGCCACGGAATCAATATCAAAGAAAGTGGCAAAGCCCATGAGTGCTAGTTGACGAACGGAAAGTAAATTGTATGCAAGGGACTCAACAAGCATGACCTTCTCGATCGTAAGATCATGAGAAATGACAACTTTACTGAGTCCCAATACCTTAGAAGACTAGGCATCACCCCACTCAACATTGGTGGGCATGGATGGAATCTTTTGCACGTCCACCACCAAGTCCTTGCTTCCGGTCATATGATTAGTAGCTCCACTATCGAGCAACCATGATCCCCCACCGGAAGCAAACACCTACAAGAGATCAATGCTTGGTTTTAGGTACCCATTTTGTAATGGGTCCTTTGATGTTAGTAACAAGGGTCTTAGGAACCCAAATAGACCATTCAATGTACTCATAAGGAGAACCAACAAATTTGGCATAAACATGCCCATCACTAGCGTGGCACAACACGTAAGAAGGGTTAAAGTCCCCGACTTTGTTGGGAAGGGGAGCGTTTCCCTTCTTGGCACCAATACCCCTCATGGAGTTTTTCTCCTTCTCCTTAGTAGCACCCTCACTCTCCTTCACAAAGGTTTGAATGAGAGGAGGAGGTTGTTTGGCCTTGTCATTCTTCTTCTTGTTCTTGGACTTGGGCATGTACCCAATCCCTTCCTTGGCCACAACTCCCTTTTGGTTGGTCAAGAGGTCGTTGAGGTTCTTCTCGCCTTGTATGCAAGACGCAAGACCTTTCTCAAGTTGCACCTTTAGCTTAGCATTCTCCTCAACAAGATGCACATGATCACGACACGAGTTAGTAGCATTTGCATTATCAATTAACATCATACGAGGAAAAGTGGCTTTTTCCTTGGTTAGCTTTACTTAAAGTTGATCATGAGACTCTTTGAGGCTAGCATGAGCACCCTTCAAGACCTTGTGAGCCTTGTCAAGTAGATCAAGATCCTCTTTGAGTCTAGCAAGATCAACCTCAAGTTCGGCCTTCTTGGAGTTTAGCACACGAGAGACAATGAGAGCATGATCAAAATCTTTCTTTAACTTAGCATGATCAATGTTGTGTGACTCCTCAAGAGCCAAAAAACGACCACGCTCTTCCTCAAGAGCATTGGAAAGATCCAAGATCTCATCGGCATAGTCACGACTATGCCCCTCCATCTTGGAGATAGTATCTTCATGAGACTCGATCATGTCATTGGCTTCACCGAGTTGTTCCAAGAGAGCAATAAAATGCTTCTTGGATTTACCCTTGAGTTTACCCATAAAGGACTCAAGCTCATTTTCCTCCACATTAGATCCCCCACATTCATCAATGCAATCCGTCAAGGAAGGATTATTAATGATGGTAGTTTTTATGTTGTGAGTTACCTTGTTGGTGGCTTTAGCCATGAGACACTTGGCGGTGATGTTCTCATTGGGTGAGTCGAAGAGAGATACTCGTGGAGTTTTTGCAATGGCAACGGATGCCATGGCCACCGACTCACCATCTTCATCATCATCATCATCCTCATGGTACTCTTCTTGAACCACCAACGCCTTGTGAGGGATTTTCTTGGTGAAGTTGTTCTTGTTGGGGAAAGACTTGGCTTTGTCCTTTCGAATGAGCTTGCCAACATTGTCTTCCCTCTTCTCATACGGGCACCCCGCAACAAAGTGACTCACATTGCCACAATTGTAGCAAGTCCTTACACGTTGCTTGCTCTTCGTGCCACTTGAGTTGTTCTTGTTGAAGTTTAGCCTTGAGTTTTTCTTACTCCAAAATTGCCTTGAAGCAAGTGCCATGTGTTCATGATAGGCATACTTTGTATCTTCGTGGTTGCTTTCCTCTTCTTCCTCTTCTTCTTCCTCTTCACCGCAAACCTTGGCCTTTAATGCAAGGTTGGGCTTCTTTGCCCTTTGAGAGAGAAGCACCGCATTGTCGGCGGTCTTGTCCAAGATGTTCATAGCCACAAACTCATCCAACACTTCACTTGAGGTCAAAGTGTGGAAGTCCGGCCTTTGACGAATGATGGAGGACATGGCCTTGTGGTAAGGCATCATTGCCTTGAGGAATTTGTGCTTGATCCAATTGTCATCCGTGTCCTTGCTCCCGTGATCTTGGAGTGAGACCGCGAGTTTGGTTACTCTCCGATAAAGCTCACGAGGTTCTTCATCTTCTTTCATTGCAAACTCATCGGCTTCATCTTGCACCACTTCATAGTTGGAGCGTTGAATGCTTGTGCTTCCCCGGTAGAGCGAGACAACACAAAGCCATGCGTCTTTGGCCAAGGCGAAGGGCCAAAGATGAGGTAGATCTTTGGGTGGAATTGCATCTTGAATGATGAAGAGAGCATTCTCATTGAATTGATTATCCGCGGCTTCTCGAGGAGTGAAGTTGCTTGGATCATGCGGATGGAAACCTTCTTCAATGATTCTCCAAAGATTAGTGTTCACATGATTTAAATGACGCTTAAAGCAGTAAACCCAAGAATCAAAGTCCTCATTTTTCACAATCTTAGGGGGAGGACCGACATGATTCAAATGAGTGGAAGGAACTGGTCCACCATAAACAAGTGGTGGTTCCACATGAGCAAAGATGTCAGTGCCATTTTTACCACTAGAAGAAGGAGCCTTTTCACTACTAGCTTCCCCCTTGTTGGAGATAGCATCCGTCACCTTGTCAGTGGGATCGCCCACTTTCAACGGTGCGGTGGATAGTTTAAGCCCTTCAAGGAATTTAGTAAACATGCTTTCAACCTCGGTTGTCATGGAGGTTTTCAATGTCTCCAAGGCCACATTGAACTCCCCACGAGAGACCGAGGTTCCCCCATCACCCGTAGATGAGATCGGATTCACACTGGAGTGTTCCTCCACACCGTCTACAGTATCAACCATACTCTTTGGACGGTAAAGTCCTTAATAAAGAGACGAGGCTCTGATACCAAAGTTCCTTCCCTTTGAGGAGAAGTACATCTCTGTTGGAGCGGTGTGGAGGCACAATGCTCCCCAAGAAGCCACTAGGGCCACTGTATTCTCCTCACGCCCTCACACATTGCGAGATGCCGTGATTCCACTATTGGTGCCCTTGGAGGCGGCGATAGAACCTTTACAAACAAGGTTGGGGCAATCTCCACAACTCAATTGGAGGCTCCCAACGACACCACGAAGCTTCACCTCAATGGACTATGGCTCCGCGGTGACCTCAATCGTCTAGGGTGCTCAAACACCCAAGAGTAACAAGATCCGCAAGGGATTAGTGGGAGGAATCAAATTTCTCTTGGTGGAAGTGTAGATCGGGGCCTTCTCAACCACTCCCGAGCAAATCAACAAGTTTGATTGGCTAGGGAGTGAGATCGGGCGAAAATGGAGCTTACAGCAACAACGGAGCTTAGGGTTGGAATAGGTAGTCAACACGAGGAAGAAGACACCCCTTATATAGCTAAGGAAGAAAAACCAACCGTTATCCACATACCAGCCCGTGACCAGCGGTACTACCGCTCCAGAACAGCGGTACTACCGCGAGGCCACGCGGTACTACCGTGAGGAGCCGCGGTACTACCGCAGCAGCAGCAGTAGCTAGGGCAGACCTTAAGCACATGGGCTGAGGACGGTACTTCCGCAGACGCGGTACTACCGCTCCCCCTTGCGGTACTACCGCAAGGCAGGGAACCCCAAGCCTGGGAAGAGCGTGGATAACAGAACATCCGTGCCTACTTCCGCTGGAAAATAGACGTAGCAAAAATCCAACATAGTACTACCCCACAGAGGAGCGGTACTACCGCCTGGTAGCTGAGCTAGGCTGCGCACGGTACTACCGCGCAAGGGATGCGGTACTACCATGGTAGCGCGGATGTAAAAATTACATCCGCCCCTACTACCGCGAGGGAGCGGTACTTGGCCTGGGGATCACGGTACTACGGCTCCAGAGGAGCGGTACTACCATGGGCACCCGCGGTACTACCGCACCACAGCACGGTACTACCGCTGGTGCCTACGGTACTACCGCTCACTAGGGAGCAGTACTACCGCAAGCCAACACAGCAGCCAGAACAAGGTAAAGAGATAAAAACGGAGGATGCTCCAAGGTGCAGGGGAAAGGAGGGGACTAGAAAGAAATGTGCACGTGATGATTCCACCCGAACCTTTCCGACACGGACCCTCTCTTAATAGTACGGCTTTCCTACGACTCAAATCCACCAAAAAGAAACGTAGAAAAATGCCGTCTTCAATAGTCTTCGAGGGACACCAAACCGTCTTGTGCCTAGGAAAGAAACGTTTGGGAAACTCAAGACACACGATTAGTCCGCAAACGCATTGTCATCAATCACCAAAACACCTTAGGGATAAATATGCCCTTACAGTGGCCCATTTCCATTGTGTCCGGCGTTGAGCCTGTCGGCCTGCTTGAGGACCCAATAGCTTCTGTTGGTGTGATTAGCTGGTTTATTGGGATGGCCATGAATTTGGTAGGGCCGGTCCAATATCTTGTCTATTTTGGATGGTTCGTCTCTGTTTGCCTTGAATGGATTTTTTCCGTTGACCGGGCATGGGATTGCTAAACCTGGCGTTGACCGCTTTGTCGCGTGATCTTTCATTATCATTGTGACTGTTGTGTATGCTTTGTCGTGGCTTGCCATTGCCGTCTCGGATTTCGGAAGTGCCCAAGTCGCTGGTGCTGTTGCTTCTACGAGCGAGCCAGCTGTCTTCTCCCATGCAAAAGCACTTCATTAGAGTAGTAAGGGCTGTCATGGATCTAGGTCTTTCTTGACCGAGGTGGCGTGCAAGCCATTTATCCTGGGCGCTATGTTTAAAGGCCGCAAGGGCCTCCGCGTCTGGACAATCGACGATTTGGTTCTTTTTAACTAGGAACCTGGTCCAGAGCTTCATGGCTGACTCTCCGGGCTGCTAGACAATGTTACTTAAGTCATCGGTGTCCGGTGGCCGGACATATGTTCCTTGGAAGTTGTTGCGAAAGGCGTCCTCCAAATCCTCCCAGCTGCCGATAGAATTTTCCGGCAGACTATTTAACCAGTACCGAGCTGGTACTTTCAGTTTTAGTGGTAGGTATTTGATGGCATGAAGGTCGTCTCCGCGGGCCATGTGGATATGGAGGAGGAAGTCCTTGATCCATACCGCGGGATCCGTTGTACCATCGTATGATTCGATATTCATGGGTTTGAACCCGTCTGGGAATTCATGCCCCATTACTTCATTTGGGAAGCAAAGAGGGTGTGTGACGCCTCTATGTTGGGCCACATTGCGGCATATCTCCGACAGAGTCCATTTGCGGTTTTCAGCCCGGGTGTGGGTAGGTTTGTCACGTCCGAATTGGTGGCCATCGTCATGTGTCGAGGTATGTCCTTGCGATCTGTAGATCGCTCTTGAGTGTCCTGCTTTGCTACCCAAGTCTTGTTGATGGTCGTATGTATAACCTCGAGCTGTTTTGTTCTTGGTTTACTGCAAGGTGGGGCGGTCTGGTCTTCGGCTTGAGTTGCCGCTTTACCTGGGCCCAGTTGTGGTCGACCTGCCGCATTGTGCGATAATGGTACGGGCTCCAGCGCCTTATCGTCGCCCTAGGGTAGCAATCTATGCTTCGGGTAGCTTTTGGCTGGTCCACTAAGGCTGTATTCTTCGGCGGCTAGGACTTCGGTCCATCTATCATTGAGCAGATCTTGGTCAGCTTGAAGCTGCTGCTGCTTCTTTTTCAGGCTCCTTGCAGTGGCTATTAGTTGGCGCTTGAAGCGCTCCTGCTCAAGAGGTTCCACGGGCACGATGAAGTCTTCGGTGCCGAGGCTCACCTCATCTTCGGAGAGCGGAAGGTAATTATCGTCCTTCGAATCTTCGTGCGTGGCCTGTTTAACAGGGCTAACCTGCTCATTGCTACCTCTTGAGCACTGCATTGGTTTTCCCCGAAGAGGAAGGGATGATGCAGCAAAGTAGCGTAAGTATTTCCCTCAGTTTTTGAGAACCAAGGTATCAATCCAGTAGGAGGCTACGCGCGAGTCCCTCGTACCTGCACAAAACAAATAAATCCTCGCAACCAACGCAAATAGGGGTTGTCGGTCCCTATAAGGCCACTTACGAGAGTGAGATCTGATAGATATGATAAGATAATATTTTTGGTATTTTTATGATAAAGATGCAAAGTAAAATAAAGACAAAGTAAATAGCAAAGGAAATAACTAAGTAGTAGGAGATTAATATGATGAAGATAGACCCGGGGGCCATAGGTTTCACTAGTGGCTTCTCTCGAGAGCATAAGTATTCTACGGTGGGTGAACAAATTACTGTTGAGCAATTGACAGAATTGAGCATAGTTATGAGAATATCTAGGTATGATCATGTATATAGGCATCACGTCCGAGACAAGTAGACCGACTCCTGCCTGCATCTACTACTATTACTCCACTCATCGACCGCTATCCAGCATGCATCTAGAGTATTAAGTTAAAAATAGAGTAACACCTTAAGCAAGATGACATGATGTAGAGGGATAGACTCATGCAATATGAAGAAAACCCCATCTTGTTATCCTCGATGCAACAATACAATACGTGCCTTGCTGCCCCTACTGTCACTAGGAAAGGACACCGCAAGATTGAACCCAAAGCTAAGCACTTCTCCCATTGCAAGAAATATCAATCTAGTAGGCCAAACCAAACTGATAATTCGAAGAGACTTGCAAAGATAACCAATCATACATAAAAGAATTCAGAGAAGATTCAAATATTATTCATAGATAGACTTGATCATAAACCCACAATTCATCGATCTCAACAAACACACCGCAAAAAGAAGATTACATCGAATAGTTCTCCACAAGAGAGGGGGAGAACATTGTATTGAGATCCAAAAAGAGAGAAGAAGCCATCTAGCTACTAACTATGGACCCGTAGGTCTGAGGTAAACTACTCACACTTCATCGGAGGGGCTATGGTGTTGATGTAGAAGCCCTCCGTGATCGATGCCCCCTCCGGCGGAGCTCCGGAACAGGCCCCAAGATGGGATCTCGTGGATACAGAAAGTTGCGGTGCTGGAATTAGGTTTTTGGCTCCGTCTCTGATCGTTTGGGGGTATGTAGGTATATATAGGAGGAAGGAGTACGTCGGTGGAGCTACAGGGGGCCCACGAGGGTGGAGGGCACGCCTGGGGGGGGGGGGGTAGGCGCGCCCCCTACCTCGTGGCCTCCTCTTTCCTTTCTTGACGTAGGGTCCAAGTCTCCCTGGTCTTTTTCGTTGAGAAAATCACGTTCTCGAAGGTTTCATTTTGTTTGGACTCCGTTTGATATTCCTTTTCTTTGAAACCCTAAAACAGGCAAAAAACAACAATTCTAGGCTGGGCCTCCGGTTATAAGGGTTAGTCCCAAAAATAATATAAAAGTGGATAATAAAGCCCAATAATGTCCAAAACAGTAAATGATATAGCATGGAGCAATCAAAAATTATAGATACGTTGGAGACGTATCAAGCATCCCCAAGCTTAATTCCTGCTCGTCCTCGAGTAGGTAAATGATAAAAATAGAATTTTTGATGCGGAGTGCTACTTGGCATAATTTTAATGTAATTCTTCTTAATTGTGGTATGAATATTCAGATCCGAAAGATTCAAGACAAAAGTGTATATTAACATAAAAATAATAATACTTCAAGCATACTAACAAAGCAATTATGTCTTCTCAAAATAACATGGCTAAAGAAAGTTATCCCTACAAAATCATATAGTCTGGCTATGCTCTATCTTCACAACACAAAATATTTAAATCATGCACAACCCCGATGACAAGCCAAGCAATTGTTTCATACTTTTGACATTCTCAAAACTTTTTCAACCTTCACACAATACATGAGCGTGAGCCATGGATATAGCACTATAGGTGGAATAGAGTGGTGGTTGTGGAGAAGACAAAAAGGGAGAAGATAGTCTCACATCAACTAGGCGTATCAACGAGCTATGGAGATGCCCATCAATAGATAGCAATGTGAGTGAGTAGGGATTGCCATGCAACGGATGCACTAGAGCAATAAGTATCTGAAAGCTCAAAAAGAAACTAAGTGGGTGTGCATCCAACTTGCTTGCTCATGAAGACCTAGGGCAATTTGAGGAAGCCCATCATTGGAATATACAAGCCAAGTTCTATAATGAAAGATTCCCACTAGTATATGAAAGTGATAACATGAGAGACTCTCTACTATGAAGATCATGGTGCTACTTTGAAGCACAAGTGTGGTAAAAGGATAGTAACATTGTCCCTTCTATCTTTTTCTCTCATTTTTTTATTTGGGCCTTTTATCTTTTTTATGGCCTCTTTTCTTTCTCTTTTATTTTTATTTTTATTTTTCGTCCGGAGTCTCATCCCGACTTGTGGGGGAATCATAGTCTCCATCATCCTTTCCTCACTGGGACAATGCTCTAATAATGATGATCATCACACTTTTATTTTTATTACAACTCAACAATTACAACTCGATACTTAGAACAAAATATGACTCTATGTGAATGCCTCTGGCGGTGTACCGGGATATGCAATGATGCATGAGTGACATGTATGAAAGAATTATGAATGGTGGCTTTGCCACAAATACGATGTCAACTACATGATCATGCTAAGCAATATGACAATGAAGGAGTGTGTCATAATAAATGGAACGGTGGAAAGTTGCATGGCAATATATCTCGAAATGGCTATGGAAATGCCATAATAGGTAGGTATGGTGGCTGTTTTGAGGAAGGTATATGGTGGGTGTATGATACCGGCGAAAGGTGCGCGGTATTAGAGAGGCTAGCAAAGGTGGAAGGGTGAGAGTGCGTATAATCCATGGACTCAACATTAGTCATAAAGAACTCATATACTTATTGCAAAAATCTACAAGTTATCAAAGCAAAGTATTACGCGCATGCTCCTAGGGGGATAGATTGGTAGGAAAAGACCATCGCTCGTCCCCGACTGCCACTCATAAGGAAGACAATCAATAAATAAATCATGCTCCGACTTCATCACATAATGGTTCACCATACGTGCATGCTACGGGAATCACAATCTTAAACACAGGTATTTCTCAAATTCACAACTACTCAACTAGCACAACTTTAATATCACCATCTTTATATCTCAAAACAATTATCAAGTATCAAACTTATCACAGTATTCAACACACTCATAAGAAAGTTTTATTATTAATCTTGTATACCAAGCATATTAGGATTTAAAGCAAATTACCATGCTATTTAAGAATCTCAAAATAATCTAAGTTAAGCATGAGAGATCAATAGTTTCTATAAAACAAATCCACCACCATGCTCTAAAAGATATAAGTGAAGTACTAGAGCAAAATTATATAACTCAAAAGATATAAGAAAAGCACATAGAGTATTCTAACAAATTCCAAATCATGTATGGCTCTCTCAAAAGGTGTGTACAGCAAGGATGATTGTGGTAAACTAACAAGCAAAGAATCAAATAATACAAGACGCTCCAAGCAAAACACATATCATGTGGCGAATAAAAATATAGCTCCAAGTAAAGTTACCGATAGAAGTAGATGAAAGAGGGGATGCCTTCCGGGGCATCCCCAAGCTTTGGCTTTTAGGTGTCCATAGATTATCTTGGGGTGCCATGGGAATCCCCAAGCTTAGGCTCTTTCCACTCCTTGTTCCATAATCCATCAAATCTTTACCCAAAACTTGAAAACTTCACAACACAAAACTTAAAGTAGAAAATCTCGTGAGCTCCGTTAGCGAAAGAAAATAAAAGACCACTTCAAGGTACTGTAATTAACTCATTCTTTATTTATATTGGTGTTATACCTACTGTATTCCAACTTCTCTATGGTTTATAAACTATTTTACTAGCCATAGATTCATCAAAATAAGCAAACAACACACGAAAAACAGAATCTGTCAAAAACAGAACAGTCTGTAGTAATCTGTAGCTAGCGCAAGATATGGAACGCCAAAAATTCTAAAATAAATTTCTGGACGTGAGGAATTTATCTATTAATCATCTGAAAAAATAATTAACTAAATATCACTTTCCAAATAAAAATGACAGCAGTTCTCGTGAGCGCTAAAGTTTCTGTTTTTTTACAGCAAGTTCAACAAGACTTTCCCCAAGTCTTCCCAACGGTTCTATTTGGCACAAACACTAATTAAACACAAAAAAACAATCAAAACAGAGGATAGATAAATTATTTATTACTAAACAGGAGCAAATAGCAAGGAATAAAAATAAAATTGGGTTGCCTCCCAACAAGCGCTATCGTTTAACGCCCCTAGCTAGGCATAACAAGCAAGAATAGATCTAGGTATTGCCATCTTTGGTAGGCAATCCATAAGTGGCTCTCATAATAGATTCATAAGGTAATTTAATTTTCTTTCTAGGAAAGTGTTCCATGCCTTTCCTTAATGAAAATTGGAATCTAATATTTCCTTCCTTCATATCAATAATTGCACCAATCGTTCTAAGGAAAGATCTACCAAGAATAATAGGACATGAAGGATTGCAATCTATGTCAAGAACAATAAAATATACGGGCACATAATTCCTATTTGCAACAATAATAACATCATTAATTCTTCCCATAGGTTTCTTAATAGTGGAATCCGCAAGGTGCAAGTTTAGAGAGCAATCATCAAAATCACGGAAACCTAACAAATCACACAAAGTGTTTGGAATCGTGGAAACACTAGCACCCAAATCACATAAAGCATAGCATTCATGATATATAATTTTAATTTTAATAGTTGGTTACCACTCATCATAAAGCTTTCTAGGGATAGAAACTTCCAATTCAAGTTTTTCTTCATAAGATTGCATCAAGGCATCAACGATATGTTTAGTAAACGCTTTATTTTGACTATAAGCGTGAGGAAAATTTAGCACAGATTGCAACAAGGAAATACAATCAATCAAATAGCAATTTTCATAGTTAAATTCCTTGAAATCCATAATAGTGGGTTTAGCAACATCTAGGGTTTTAATTTCTTCAATCCCACTTTTATCAAATTTAGCATCAAGATCAACAAATTCCGAATTCTTGGAACGCCTTCTAGGTAAAGGTGGATCATATTCAGTCCCATCATTATCAAGATTCATATTGCAAAACAAAGATTTAATAGGGGAAACATCAATAACTTTTAGATCTTCATCTTTATTTTCATAGGAACTAGAAGAACACGCTCTTATAAAGGCATCTTTCTTAGCACGCATCCTAGCAGTTCTTTCTTTGCACTCATCAATGGAAATTCTCATGGCTTTGAGAGACTCATTGATATCATGCTTAGGTGGAATAGATCTAAGTTTCATATAATCAACATCAAGAGAAATTCTATCAACCTTCCTAGCCAAGTCATCAATCTTAAGCAATTTTTCTTCAATCATAGCATTAAAATTATTTTGCGATGTAATAAATTATTTAATATTAGATTCAAAATCAGAGGGCATCTTATTATAATTTCCATAAGAATTGTTGTAGGAATTACCATAATTATTAGAGGGATTACTAGGATAAGGCCTAGGATTAAAATTTCCTCTATACGCGTTGTTACCAAAATTGTTCCTACCAACAAAATTCACATCCATAGATTCATTATTATTCTCAATCAAAGTAGACAAGGGCATATCATTAGGATCAGAAGAAACACTCTTATTCGCAAATAATTTCATATGTTCATCCATCTTTCCACTCAAAACATTAATTTCTTCTATTGCATGCACCTTTTTATTAGTAGATCTTTCAGTATGCCATTGAGAATAATTAACCATAATATTATCTAGGAGTTTAGTAGCTTGTCCTAAAGTGACTTCCATAAAAGTGCCTCCCGCGGCCGAATCTAAAAGATTTCTAGAAGCAAAATTCAATCCGGCATAAAAATTCTGAACAATCATCCACAAATTTAAACCATGAGTAGGGCAATTACGTATCATTAATTTCATTCTCTCCCAAGCTTGTGCAACATGTTCATGATCAAGTTTCTTAAAATTCATAATATCGTTTCTAAGAGAGATGATCTTAGCGGGAGGAAAATACTTAGAGATAAAAGCATCTTTGCACTTGTTCCATGAATCAATACTATTTTTAGGCAAAGATGAAAACCAAGCTTTAGCACGATCTCTAAGCGAAAAAGGAAATAGCTTCAATTTAACAATATCATTATCCACATCTTTCTACTTTTGCATGTCACACAAATCAATGAAGCTATTTAGATGGGTAGCGGCATCTTCACTAGGAAGGCCAGAAAACGGATCTTTCATGACAAGATTCAGCAAGGCAGTATTAATTTCACAAGATTCAACATCGGTAAGAGGAGCAATCGGAGTGCTAATAAAATCATTGTTGTTGGTATTGGTGAAGTCACACAATTTAGTATTATCTTGAGCCATCGTGACAAGCAAGCAAACTAACACACAAGCAAACAAAAAGCAAGTGGGCAAAAAGAGGCAAACGGGAAAGAGAGGGAGGATAGAGAGAGAGGGCGAATAAAATGGCAAGGGTGAAGTGGGGGAGAGTAAAACGAGAGGTAAATGGCAAATAATGTAATGCGGGAGATAAGGGTATGTGATGGGTACTTGGTATGTTGACTTTTGCGTAGACCTCCCCGGCAACGGTGCCAAAAATCCTTCTTGCTACCTCTTGAGCACTGCATTGGTTTTCCCCGAAGAGGAAGGGATGATGAAGCAAAGTAGCGTAAGTATTTCCCTCAGTTTTTGAGAACCAAGGTATCAATCCAGTAGGAGGCTACGCGCGAGTCCCTCGTACCTGCACAAAACAAATAATTCCTCGCATCCAACACAAATAGGGGTTGTCAGTCCCTATAAGGCCACTTATGAGAGTGAGATCTGATAGATATGATAAGATAATTTTTTTGGTATTTTTATGATAAAGATGCAAAGTAAAATAAAGGCAAAGAGCAAAGGAAATAACTAAGTAGTAGGAGATCAATATGATGAAGATAGACCCGGGGGCCATAGGTTTCACTAGTGGCTTCTCTCGAGAGCATAAGTATTCTACGGTGGGTGAACAAATTACTGTTGAGCAATTGATAGAACTGAGCATAGTTATGAGAATTTCTAGGTATGATCATGTATATAGGCATCACGTCTGGGACAAAGTAGACCGACTCCTGCCTGCATCTACTACTATTACTCCACTCATCGACCGCTATCCAGCATGCATCTAGAGTATTAAGTTAAAAACAGAGTAACGCCTTAAGCAAGATGACATGATGTAGAGGGATAGACTCATGCAATATGAAGAAAACCCCATCTTGTTATCCTCGATGGCAACAATACAATACGTGCCTTGCTGCCCCTACTGTCACTAGGAAAGGACACCGCAAGATTGAACCCAAAGCTAAGCACTTCTCCCATTGCAAGAAATATCAATCTAGTAGGCCAAACCAAACTGATAATTCGAAGAGACTTGCAAAGATAACCAATCATACATAAAAGAATTCAGAGAAGATTCAAATATTATTCATAGATAGACTTGATCATAAACCCACAATTCATCGATCTCAACAAACACACCGCAAAAAGAAGATTACATCGAATAGTTCTCCACAAGAGAGGGGGAGAACATTGTATTGAGATCCAAAAAGAGAGAAGAAGCCATCTAGCTACTAACTATGGACCCGTAGGTCTGAGGTAAACTACTCACACTTCATCGGAGGGGCTATGGTGTTGATGTAGAAGCCCTCCGTGATCGATGCCCCCTCCGGCGGAGCTCCGGAACAGGCCCCAAGATGGGATCTCGTGGATACAGAAAGTTGCGGTGCTGGAATTAGGTTTTTGGCTCCGTCTCTGATCGTTTGGGGGTATGTAGGTATATATAGGAGGAAGGAGTACGTCGGTGGAGCAACAGGGGGCCCACGAGGGTGGAGGGCACGCCTGGGGGGGGGGGGGTAGGCGCCGCCCCCTACCTCGTGCCCTCCTGGTTGATTGTCTTGACGTAGGGTCCAAGTCCTCTGGATCATGTTCGTTCCGAAAATCACGTTCCCGAAGGTTTCATTCCGTTTGGACTCCGTTTGATATTCTTTTTCTGCGAATCTGAAATAGGCAAAAAACAGCAATTCTGGGCTGGGCCTCCGGTTAATAGGTTAGTCCCAAAAATAATATAAAAGTGTATAATAAAGCCCAATAATGTCCAAAACAGAATATAATATAGCATGGAACAATCAAAAATTATAGATACATTGGAGAGGTATCATGTGGTCTGTCTGCTGTACGCTCTTTTGTGTGCCAAATTAGCAAGCGATGTTAAATTATGCAATGACGTACCCGGGGAAATTTCCACCAAAATTTGAATTATCAAACTCATCCCATGCGCGTAAAGCAGAAGACATTTGTGATGCACACAATCGTTCAAAGTGAATGGTCCGGCGGCACCGCGCGCAAAGTTTCCCTCCACATTTCCAAAATTTTGGCCTACCGCCAAAATATCTACCCCCCCTTTTCTCCCCGACCACAAGTCACATTTCCCCTGTTTCCTCCTTCCTTCCTTCCTTCCTAAGCTATAGCCGCTTCCTCGCTCTCGCCGTCTCGCATCCTACCGCCGGGGTCGCCATGGTCTTCTTCAAAGACCTCTCCAGCGGTTCCTCCTCCGGCGACGACTCCTTCACCACCCGGGTATGCCTCTCTTCTCTCTCTCTCGGGCTATGACTTGGAATGAAGGATTTTTACCCGGCGGTCGATTTGAGTCATTTCTTCCTCTTGTAGCTCCCTAGGACCATCAGTGGCAACGAATGGAGCGGGGTGGCTGAAGATCTATCTGCTCGTTGTCACCATCAATCTCCATGCGTGAAGCTAGTTGCGTTTGATTCTGTGGACAGTGGGAGGAAGTTTCTGGCATGTGCAGAGAAGGTTAGACCCTCTTTCGTTGTTACAAATCATTTGTTAGATGTGATTCAGACACTGTCACGGTCCCAACCCATTCATACCACACCTTCAACCAAATGCATCCTAAGACAGTGTCACAGTTTGTACCTAGTATCTTAAATTGTTGCCATCTCATCAGCGGTGCCATTAGAAAATTATTTGGCACCGCTTCAGCAGTTTGTGCAGCCAACTTTGGTCCACACATCCGAGCAGCCAAGCAGTAAAATACTAAATCTTTATGGCACGAAGGAACTGGGCATCGGAGCAACTACGTGCTCCAGGAGTCCGGGTCCCTGATTTTTTTCGCTGCATCGGCTCGCCAGTGCAGGGCACCAGTGCGAGATGTAGCAACAGTTGTCTTTACCCCAGTTTTGGCATACATAGTGGACGGCCTTAGTGCTATTAGTTCTATGTTACTAAATTTGTGCATGTACACACACTGTTAGTATCAATTTGCTGTCATCCAAACACTGTCGCTATGCTGTTGCAGTTATATTTACCTTCCTCATAAAATGTTCAATTTGTTATTTATTGTACATGAGTAAGAACTTGTAGCATCGTTGTAGTTAATTATAGCTTCTGATGTTCCAGAATTTGGTTGTTGTCTCAGTACCAATTATTTCATTTGCACATTGATCTTTTTGAGAAGATATGTCATAATTAA
This sequence comes from Triticum urartu, assembly GCF_003073215.2. Taxonomy (NCBI): domain Eukaryota; kingdom Viridiplantae; phylum Streptophyta; class Magnoliopsida; order Poales; family Poaceae; genus Triticum; species Triticum urartu. The sequence goes on along the minus strand of NC_053022.1, from coordinate 404,745,708 downwards.
CATGTTTCTTCAGTTTTTCAAAATAAGCATTGGTGATTTTCTATGTTGCTATAAACCCATTTCCCCTACAATTGTTACTGATCTAGTTTTAAATATTATAGGATGAACGGAAGTGTTCTTACTTGGAGTGGGTTGATCAAGAGTGGCCACAGTCTTTGAAGATGTGCCTAGCGAAGCTCTGGAGCATGTATGAGGAAGAGAACAGACGTAGGCTTAGAGAAACTGTTGTACAACTGAAGAATATTTGAAGATGCGGGATAAAAAGTTGAAGGTGGAGAATGAGCTCAGATTTTTTAAATCAGACTTTGCTAAGATGGTGTTGGCGAAAGGAGGAGGCACTTTCCCAGTTGGCCCGTGCAAAACAGGTTCTTACTGAACTGAAAGCAGAGGTGGATAAGACGAGCCTGGATGATCTCGATTAGGGAAATGAATATATTGTTCTTATGAAGTTGAACTAGCTATATGTTGTACCGTGTTGTTTTCATGTAGCTACCGTACTGTGATGTTATAATATATTTATGTGCCTGATATGAAATTGGCAAACAGCTGTTCGATATGAAATGTGAATTTGCGTAATACTGGAATTATTAATTGTAAACTAATAAACCTGCTAAATGTGTCATGGACCTTTGCAAACGGTTCTAGCAGTAAAAGCGCTTGCGATGGATAGCCCAATGCCACACAGTTTTCTTCATCAAATCGTGTGTGATATAGTTGATAAAAGCAAACAGTTAACCAAGGCAGACCGTGTGTGATAGTTACACCTTTCACACACGAGCCTAACACATAAAACTGTGTGGGATGTACGTACGAACGGAAACGTTTTCCCTGGATTGACTGTGTGGGATGTACATAAGAACGGAAACGTATTCCTTGGATTGACTGTGTGTGATATACATACGAACGGAAATGTTTTTCTGGGATTCACCGTGTGGGATGTACATACCTACGGAAATGATTTTCTCGGATTACCATGTGGGATGTACATACCTACGGAAATGATTGGGTTTCGATGCCTCGCCCGATCGCACAGCCCCAGCCTGTGTCCCAGGAGGGCCTATCCCTCGACGATTTCTGGGTCATGTGGGAAGGACCCCCTATCGCCCACACTCACTTGGCGACGGTTCCAAATGCGTCATCGTGGAAAGGGGTTAAAACGTTTTTGTTTAGCACCTGACGTGCACCAGTGACCTGAGTGCCTTCGTGAGGGTAAGTCATTGCATGAAAAGTTTTTCATGCTCGTGCAATGCACGACCCATCGCTTACATGCTCTTAAGCACTAGTACATGACCCCCTTATTAGCACTTAGCAGTGTTCGAAAGTTCCTACTAGCAACGTTCGGCCGAAGCACTACTACTACGTTCTCACTACCCTTTTTTTTTACAAAAAATGAAGTGTTTGAGGCATGATACATCTCCGTTGTATCTACTTTTCCAAACACTTTTGCCCTTGTTTTGGACTCTAACTTGCATGATTTGAATGGAACTAACCCGGACTGATGTTGTTTTCAGCAGAATTGCCATGGTGTTATTTTTGTGCAGAAATAAAAGTTCTCGGAATGACCTGAAATTCAACGGAGATTATTTTTGGAATATATAAAAAATACTAGAAGAAGAATCCACGTCAGGGGGCCACACCCTGTCCACGAGGGTGGGGGGCGCGCCCCCTGCCTCGTGGTCCCCCTAACGCTCCACCGACCTCAACTCCAACTCCATATATTCACTTCCGGGGAGAAAAAAATTAGAGAGAAGGATTCATCGCGGTTTACGCTCCGCAGCCGCCGCCAAGCCCTAAACTCTCTCGGGAGGGCTGATCTGGAGTCCATTCGGGGCTCCGGAGAGGGGAATCCGTCGCCATCGTCATCATCAACCTTCCTCCACAAATTTCATGATGCTCACCACCGTGCGTGAGTAATTCCATTGTAGGCTTGCTGGACGGTTATGGGTTGGATGAGATTTGTCGGGGATATACCCTGCGGTATGACCCGGCTGGAAATATAACCCGGTTGACACTGGGCAATTCACTGGCGACCCACCCTGACCAGACGGTTTACAAGCAACCCGCCTGAACATTATGACTCACTGGTAACCGAGCGGGCGAGATAGACGGATGACAAGGCCCAAGGCCCAGAAGGCCGGTTTATGTTAATGGTGGGCCGGTTTAAGAGGAAAGGCGTGAGGAACATTTCCCTTACAAGGAGTCAAGACCCGGACATGTATCCAATTTGTATTAGAACATAGACTAGTCCTAATCCTAATAGGACTCCACATGTAACCCGCCCCTCTAACTTATATAAGGAGGGGCATGGCTCCCCAAGAGGGACAAGCAAGAAGAAACAATCTCTAGGGCTAGATACAAAGAGCCGGTTTACCGGTGACTCCCTCATGATGATAATGAAATCTAGCCACAAACAGCATGTATGGCTGTTACCGGATGATGTTTCCCGGGGCTTGAAGCTCTCTAAATCCTTGTCTTGTGTTGCGTCTCTCGATTCCGCTCAACCCCTCTCAAGCTACCACATAGATGCGTTGGCCTCATGACTAAGTCCTCACACTAAGCCATCTGCCGTGACAATTCCACGACAAGATTTATCATGTAATCGAGTTAGTTTTGTTAGGGTTTGATCCCTAGTATCCACTATGTTCTGAGATTGATGTTGCTATGACTTTGCTATGCTTAATGCTTGTCACTAGGGCCCGAGTGCCATGATTTCAGATCTGAACCTATTATGTTTTCATGAATATATGTGAGTTCTTGATCCTATCTTGCAAGTCTATAGTCACCTATTATGTGTTATGATCCGTTAACCCCGAAGTGACAAATAATCGGGATACTTACCGGTGATGACCGTAGTTTGAGGAGTTCATGTATTCACTATGTGCTAATGCTTTGTTCCGATTCTCTATTAAAAGGAGGCCTTAATATCCCTTAGTTTCCAATAGGACCCCGCTGCCATGGGAGGGTAGGACAAAACATGTCATGCAAGTTCTTTTCCATAAGCACATATGACTATATACAGAATACATGCCTACATTACATTAATGAATTGGAGCTAGTTCTGTGTCACCCTATGTTATGACTGTTACATGATGAACCGCATCCGGCATAATTATCCATCACCGGTCCGGTGCCTACGAGTTTTCCATAAATTGGTTTACGCTTATTTACTTTCCCGTTGCTACTGTTACAATCACTACAAAATACCAAAAACATTACTTTTGCTGTCTTTACTTTTTTGCTGCTACCACCACTATCATATTACTTTGCTACTAAACACTTTGCTGCAGATACTAAGTTTCCATGTGTGGTTGAATTGACAACTCAGCTGCTAATACTTGAGAATATTCTTTGGCTCCCCTTGTGTCGAATCAATAAATTTGGGTTGAATACTCTACCCTCGAAAGTTGTTGCGATCCCCTATACTTCTGGGTTATCAAGACCAATTTCTAGCGCCGTTGCCGGGGAGCATAGCTCTATTCTTTGAGTCACTTGGGATTTATATCTGCTTATCATTATGAAGAACTTGAGAGATCCAAAATCCAAGATCTATCCCTCAACTACGAGGGGAGGTAAGGAACTGCCATCTAGCTCTGCACTTGATTCACCTTCTGTTATGATTAAGTTTGCGACACCTACACCTGCTTCTGCTATTCGTTCTGATATGTCGCATGTTATTGATGATGCCACTTCTGCTATGCATGATACTTATGATGAAACTGCTTCTATGCATGATACTACTGTGCCCCTTGGTGAATTTCTTGATGAAGAAATTGCTAGGGCTAGAGAAAAGGAAATTATTGAATCTGAATACGATGATGATAGTGATGATGAGAATATGTCTGTTATTCCTGAGGGCTATCTTTTTGATATGGAATCTTCTGCCGCTATTTTAGCTTGCAAAGATAGATATGAGCTCAAGAGGTTATTAGTTAAATGGAACAAAGAATCACTTAGAGATAAAATGAAACCTGACCCTGCTTTTGCTACTTCACCTATATGTGTTCCTGATAAGGATTATGAATACTCTTTTGATCCTGATATAATTACTTTGGTTGAATTTGATCCGTTTTATGGCTATGAATCTGAAACTGTAGTGGCACATCTTACTAAGTTAAATGATATAGCTGCCCTGTTCACTAATGATGAGAGATCGCGTTACTTTTATATACTCAAAATATTTCCGTTCTCATTAAAGGGTGATGCTAAGATATGGTTTAATTCTCTTGATCCTGGTTGTGTGCGTAGTCCCCAGGATATGATTTATTACTTCTCTGCTAAATATTTCCCCGCTCATAAGAAACAAGCTGCTTTGAGGAAAATATACAACTTCGTGCAAATTAAAGAAGAGAGTCTCCCACAAGCTTGGGGGAGGCTTCTCAAGTTACTTAATGCTTTGCCTGATCATCCTCTTAAGAAACCAGAAATACTTGATATCTTTTATAATGGACTAACCGATGCTTCCAGAGATTACCTGGATAGTTGTGTTGGTTCTCTTTTCAGGGAAAGAACACTGGATGAAGCTGAAATTCTATTGAATAATATGTTGACAAATGAAAATAATTGGGCACCTCCTGAGCCAGCTCCTGAGCCAACTCCTGCTCCAATTACTGAGCCTATTCTTAAACCAACTCCAAATAAGAGAGGTGTTCTATTTCTCAGTCCCGAAGATATGCAAGAGGCAAATAAATCTATGAAAGAGAAAGGTATTAAAGCTGAAGATGTTAAGAATTTACCTCCTATTGAAGAAATACATGGTCTTAATATACCTCCTGTTGAAGAAACATATGATCTCAATTCTTTATTTACTGAAGAACCTCCTGATCCCGATATCCCGACACAGGTAGTAAAGGTAAATTCTCTCTATAGATATGATAAAGCTGAAGTCCCTCCTACTAAAATTGCTAGTCAGTGCTTGGATGAGTTTGATAACTTTATGTTTAAGCAAGACGACTTCAATGCTTATTTTGGTAGACAATTAAAAGAAAATGCTTATATGATTAGACGCTTGGGTGATCATATGGCTAATATTAAAGGTGAACTTAAACTTGTTAGCAAACATGCTTCTATGGTTACCACTCAAATAGAACAAGTACTTAAGGCTCAAAAAGAAGTGCTTGATGAAATGAATAGTAAGAAAAATGATTATGTTGTTAGAGTGGCTACTAGAACTGGTAGAATGACTCAGGAACCTTTGTATCCTGAAGGCCACCCTAAGAGAACCGAGCAAGATTCTCAAAGAAATAATATTGATGTTCCTAGTTCTTCTAAAAAGAAGAAGAAGAAAAACGATAGAACTGTGCAAACTTCTAGTGAACCTATTGCTGAACCACCTGATAATCCAAATGATATCTCTATGTCCGATGCTGAAACACAATTTGGTAATGAACATGAACCTAATGAAAATATTGATAATGATGTTCATGATGATGCTCAACCTAGTAATGATAATGATGTAGAAGTTGAACCTGCTGTTGATCTTGATAACCCACAATCAAAGAATCAACGTTATGATAAAAGAGACTTTGTTGCTAGGAAACATGGTAAAGAAAGGGAACCTTGGGTTCAGAAACCCATGCCTTTTCCTCCAAAACCATCCAAGAAAAAGGATGATGAGGATTTTGAGCGCTTTGCTGAAATGATTAGGCCTATCTTCTTGCGTATGAGACTAACTGATGTGCTCAAAACAAATCCTTATGCTAAATATATGAAGGATATCATTACTAATAAAAGAAAGATACTGGAAGCTGAAATTTCCACCATGCTTGCTAATTATACTTTTAAGGGTGGAATACCAAAGAAACTTGGAGACCCCGAAGTACCTACTATACCTTGCTCCATTAAAAGAAATTATATTAAAACTGCTTTATGTGATTTTGGAGCCGGTGTTGGTGTTATGCCTCTCTCTTTATATCGTAGACTTGAATTGAATAAGCTGACACCTACTGAAATATCTTTGCAAATGGCTGATAAATCAACTGCTATACCTGTCGGTATTTGTGAGGATGTGACTGTTGTGGTTGCAAACGTTACTATTTTAACGGACTTTGTTATTCTTGATATTCTCGGGGATGATAGTATGTCTATTATTCTTGGAAGACCTTTTCTTAATACTGCAGGGGCTGTTCTTGATTGGAACAAAGGCAATGTCACTTTTCATGTTAATGGTAATGAGCATATGGTAGACTTTCCGAGGAAACAACCTCAAGTTCATAGTATCAACTCCATTGGAAAAATTCCATCGATTATAATTGGAGGTTTTGAATTTCCTCTTCCTACTGTCAAGAAGAAATATGATATTCCTATTGTTGGGGACATGCATATCCCCGTTGAGGTAACCTAGTGTTATTCGAAATTTCTCCGGTTTCATGTTATTCGAAATGAGTTTGTTAACAAGACCTGATCAATCTTGTTAGTGGATTCCTTTTGATGAGCATGAGATGGATGAAACTAGAAGCACAACCTTCTGTATCCCACTTTTACTTTCTGTCATTTATATTAAATAAAGTAAAAATAGTATTTTTCCGTCTATTTCCTGACTTATCCGTGCAACATAAAAATATCCCGAAAATAAAAGTCCTCAGAATGACATGCCAATTTAATATGATTTTTTCGGGAATATTTGAGGATTTACTATGCAAAAATTACCGCGGGAGGAGCTGCCACCTGGCCACGAGGGTGGTGGGCGCCCCCCCCCTTAGGGCGCGCCCCCCTGCCTCGTGGGCCCATGGTGGCCCTCCTCCACTTATCCCAGCACCCATCTTCTTCCTCTGTCTCACACAAACCCAAAAAACCAACTCAAGCACGAGTTCCAGCCACTTTTGCTATGATTTTCGATCTCCTTGCTCAAAGCACCTCTCGCAAAACTGCTTGGGGTGATTGTTCCTTGGTATGTGACTCCTCCATTGGTCCAATTAGTTTTTGTTCTAGTGCTTTATTCTTTGCAAATTTGTGCTACATAGGTGACCATGTTCTTGAGCTTGCATGTCAAATTTATATGGTCAAAGGTAGTTTTGATGCATGATATAGGCCCTAGGCACTTGTAGGAGTAGTTGCTATCAATATTATTGAGTTTGCTTTACTTTTATTTTGAAGTTACTAAAAATTTCAGAATTTTTCAGAGAAACAATATGCTTAGGAAGATGTTCCAAGGTGGTTCTTCTAAAGAAGCAAGGACCCAGGATTGCTATGCGCGATGCTGACGAGGATCCACCAAGAGACGCTCCAGTACGGCCTTGCGAATGGCCGTCAGAAAACTTTATGGACCGTGCGAGAATTAGAGAAGAATTCAAAGCATATTTGCGTAATGCCGGTCTTGAGGATTTTGAGGCTAACAAATGCCCCCAGTATCATGATCTCACAAGTTCCTTTGTGAGGAGGTTTGAGTATTCATCTTCGCATAATTCTCCTGCAGTTATGTTTGATCTCTATGACAAATCTTATACCATGGACTTAGAGGATTTTACTTCTGCTTGCAAACTTCCATCGTGGGGTAGTGTTAGGGACCCCCCCTAAATCTGAATTTAGAAACTTTCTTACTAGTATAACTGTGGGGGAATCTAGAGATATAACGCAGGCTACCATAGGGAGCATTCACTTTCCTGCTATACATTATTTTGCTCTCTTCATCGGTAGATGCATAAATGCTAAGGATGAAGCATGTCACATGTGTGTCCCTGATCTTAGCATTCTTAGGAGTGCTGTGTTAGGAGACCAATCTTATCATATGGGAGCCATTGTAGCTCGTAGGTTGCATCATAATAGACATAATGGAGATTTCTTTGGAGGAATTTATGCAACCCGCTTAGCTCATTTTCTTGAGATAGACATTCGTGAGGGTGATACGGAGTTGCCTCCTGCATATTTAGATTATAACTCTATGGCTTCGCACCAGTTTGTCGAGAGGCCTGAATCACCTCTCTTATATCGTTTAATTTTTGATAAATGATGTGTTTTCCGTATTACTCTCCCTGCTCCTGCCTTCTTTGATTCACAGAAAAAAAAGATATGTTATTACCAGAGAGGAGGCAGAATACGAGAGGAGAGAGGAGGCAGCTCGACTCCACGCTGCAGCTCAGCAGGCGATAACCGCTGCACATCAGTATGATCCCAACTATTCTTCGTCGCAGTACGCCCCTAGCTACACTTACGAGTATCTGCCAGGCCAGCCGTGGCCACAGACCAACTTAGGCCAAAAGCCTAAGCTTGGGGGAGTACGTATTTCTCACCGACATTACATTTATGTTCACACACACTCATTACTAGATGTCGGTGCTCATACTTTTTCACTGTAATATCCATGCTAGTTTATGTTCTTTTTACTGCTTTCTTCTTGTGTGTTTGTTAAACCTTGAGAAAAACCAAAAAAATTAGTAGTAGTTTATTTTTCTGCTGTAGTAGTAATAATTAAAAATAAAACCCAAAAATATTTCCCGTTCTTCTTCTGCTTGTTGGGAGCTTTCCTGTGTAAATAGTTTTATTTCTTTTCTTTGGGGGTCAGTAGGAGAAGACCATAATTAAATTGTTGAAGTGGCTCTTATATGCATTATTGTTGATTTAACCAAGAGCCCATATTGCCTTGTCTTCTCCTGTTTACTGAATGCTCGCAGATTCCAGCTTAGTCCAATGCACGTACACTCTTATTATTATTCACACTGTTCGGTCGTGCAAGTGAAAGGCAATTATGATGATATATAATGGACTAACTGAGATGAGAAAAGCTGGTATGAACTCGACCTCTTTTGTTTTTGTAAATATGATGAGTCCCTCATTCTTGATTCAGCTTATTATGAATAAACATGTTTGCAACGACAATTAGAGATCATCGTTGCTTGTGCCATGCTTGATTAGCTATGAGTTATAATGGTTTACCTTGTGTGCCAACATGCTATTGAGATGATTATGATGTGGTATGATGGGGTGGTATCCTCCTTTGAATGATTTAAGTGACTTGACTTGGCACATGTTCACGCATGTAGTTGAAACAAAATCAACATAGCCTTCACGATATTTATGTTCATGGTGGATTATATCCTACTCATGCTTGCATCCAATGTTTATTAATTTTAATGCATGTACATGGCTATTGTCGCTCTCTAGTTGGTCGCTTCCCAGTCTTTTGCTAGCCTTCACTTGTACTAAGCGGGAATACTGCTTGTGCATCCAATCCCTTAAACCCCAAAGTTATTCCAGATGAGTCCACCATACCTTCCGATATGCGGTATCTACCTGCCATTCCAAGTAAATTTGTATGTGCCAAACTCTAAACCTTCAAATAAACATTCTATTTTGTATGCTCGAATAGCTCATGTATCAACCAAGGTTGTCCTTATCTTCTGTGTTAGGCGGATTATTCTCAAGAGGAGTGGACTCCGCTCCTCACTCACGAGAAAATGGCTGGTCACCGGGATGCCCAGTCCCATGCTTTATGCAAACTAAATCAAAATTAATTGCAAACAAAACTCCACCTGGGACCTGATGTATGTTGGACTCATTGTTTCGAGCAAGCCATGGATTGATGCTTGTTGGTGGAGGGGGAGTATAAACTTTACCATTCTGTTTGGGAACCGCCTATAATGTGCTTAGCATGGATGATATCGCCATCTCTTAGTTGTTACGTTGACAATGAAAGTATAGCGCTCAAAATACAATTTATCTCTATTTCAAAACTAATCTCTGGCACCTCTACAAATCCCTGCTTCCCTCTGCGAAGGGCCTATCCATTTACTTTTATGTTGAGTCATCACCCTCTTATTAAAAAGCACTAGCTGGAGAGCACAACCATCATTTGCATTCATCACTGTTAATTTATATTGGGTATGACTATGATTGGATCTCTTTTACCATGAATTACAATGTCTAGTCAGTCCTTGATCTTTAAAGGTGCTCTGCATTTATGTTTTGCGGTCTTAGAAAGGACTAGCGAGATACCATCTTGTTATATCATATTATGATTGTTTCGAGAAAGTGTTGTCATCCGAGATTTATTATTATGACTTGCTAGTTGATTATGCTATTGATATGAGTAATTATGAGACCTGAAAATTATTGCAAATGTGGTTAGTTATGATCTATGATGAAAACTTGAATGCTGGCTTGACATAGTTACAACAACAAGAGCAAACAGAGTTTGTAAAAGTTTTTCTTTCTTTCTTTTAGTTTGTCAACTGAATTGCTTCAGGACAAGCAAGGGTTTAAGCTTGGGGGAGTTGATACGTCTCTGTCGTATCTACTTTTCCAAACACTTTTGCCCTTGTTTTGGACTCTAACTTGTATGATTTGAATGGAACTAACCCGGACTGACGTTGTTTTCAGCAGAATTGCCATGGTGTTGTTTTATGTGCAGAAAACAAATATTCTCGGAATGACCTGAAACTCCACGGAACATCTTAGAAAAAATAATAAAAAAATCCTCGCCAAAGATGAAGACCAGGGGGCCCACACCTTTCTCACGAGGGTGGGGGGCGCGCCCCCCTACCTCGTGGGCCCCCTGGTGCCCTCCGACGCCAACTCCAACTCTATATATTTGCTTTCGGAGAGAAAAAAATCAGAGAGAAGAAATCATCGTGTTTTACGATACGGAGCCGCCGCCAAGCCCTAAAACCTCTCGCGAGGGCTGATCTGGAGTCCGTTCGGGGCTCTGGAGAGGGGGATTCGTCGCCGTCGTCATCATCAACCATCCTCCATCACCAATTTCATGATGCTCACCGTCGTGCGTGAGTAATTCCATCGTAGGCTTGCTGGACGGTGATGGGTTGGATGAGATTTATCATGTAATCGAGTTAGTTT